>NW_017670572.1:200583-241558 GCF_001879085.1 Nicotiana attenuata | reverse complement strand
CGCCTCATTAGCACTTCTGACACTGCAGCATATAACCTTACCTTGATGCAACCAAGCCACTTTCCTTTCCTATGCACCGAGCATTCTTTATCAATAACTCAAGATATTCCGTGATTCTCAAATACCTATAAAGCATGATATAACCTTACCTTAGTCGAAAATTTTTCCTTTACTTGAGCCATCCTCGGGCTCAATCTCCGCAAACCATAACTGATTCACCAGCACACCTCAAACTGGGACCAACATAGCACATAACCGTGCAATCAGCTAATCAATAGCAAACTCTCCCACTTGGCTCGAAGTCATAGATCAAAACACACATAATAACCCATAACGCATATACTTAATTGCTGCCATAATACCACAGTGAGATTAAACTCAATCCTTCATCAGCTCGTGAAACACAGACCATCTAGTACTTTAAATCTTCTGCAAATCTCGTATTCACTTTCGCAATAGTTAAACCCACTCTCTTAAGCAACCCAAATTCAAATTACAACATATATCTTTCACTTGAAATTGAGATCTTCTAACAGACAACATAAGGATCGCACAAACTCAGAACACTCCGTAGGAGATAACCCACTTGCTTTGCCTCAAATTAACATTTCTGTATACCTTCCACCGTCATAGACATTACGTAGTCACTTAGTCTTCCTAAGTCCGAACTCATACCGCAACATGAAATTTACTTCACTCCCAACTAGAAAACATGAAAGGATTCATCACACGCCCATAACTCGGGGCTAAAACTCGAATCAAGACGAAAATCAAGCACCTAATAGTTCTTCTATCCTCCAGCAGACCCTTCTCGTCGCTCCCAAATCATACGAATACATCTCGCAGTCATATCACCCTCATCACGTAACTATCCAGTTATTACTCCCCTTAATAGGGACACAACAGAACATATAGATCCAGAAACACGCGCTCACACAATCAGCACCTCGGTGCTCAAGCTATAGGAAAAAATCCGGCCTCGAGTCCTCCAGACTGGCCCAACATCAGCACATAGAGATCACATCTCGCCCCTCAATCAGGGAATCACAAGCCATCGATGCACATCTAATACTGAGCGCTCTTGTGCGCATACGAACGCGTGGAAGGAATTTCAAGAGCCACTTTTCAAGCTGAATCAAGGACGCACGACAAAAATTCAAGAATGTGAAGTTCTTCCTAAAGGTTCTGCAGCCTCTCGAGGATAAATACAGACGTCTCCGTACCGATTCACGAGACTCTACTAAGCCTGCTCATGACTCGTGAGACCTATGTAACCTAGGCTCTAATACCAACTTGTCACGACCCTAAAGCCAGACCCGATCGTAATGGCGCCTCTTGTGAAGACAAGGCCAGCCGACACATTTCCAATCCAATCTTTAAGCAATTAAACAATAAGCGTTACGTCTAAAACATGATATAAACTCAAAAGTAACAATGACAATACAAAACAATTCGCGGAATACAACCCAACTCAGCCTGATACCGGGGTGTCACTAGTCATGAGCACTACTAAGGTCTAAATACAACTGATGAAGTCTGAAATGTACTAAGTACATACTAATAGAATAAAGAGGGAGAAAAGCAGTGCTGCGAACGCCGGCAGCTACCTTGCTAGACTCCGGTGACTCTGCCTCAGCTCAGACAATGCCGCTACCGGGAGCTGAAGTACCTGAATCTGCACACAAGGTGAAGGGAGTAAAGTGAGTACTCCAACTCAGTGAGTAATAATCATAACTAAAGTCTGAATGGTAAGAAATCACGAAAAGTGCATCAACATGCTGTATAGAAGCAGTTCAAAAACCAGTAAGAAAGCAGTGAAACTGTAAAATCCCTTAAAACATCTTAGCTCAGTTTGAACTTCTTTGAAAAAGTCTTTTTCAACAATTACGCAAATGAATGCAGAACAGCTAGTGCGGATAAGCACAGAAATTCGCCCCTCGGGCACAAATACACAATTAAACAGGTAAATGATAGGCAAATAAGAAAGATAGGCACATAATGTTCGCCCCTCGGGCACAATGTCAACAAATTCGCCCCTCGGGCAATATCTCAGAACAGTACCAGCCCCTCGGGCTATAACTCACATCACAATAATGGGTACCCGCGCTCACTGGGGGGTGTGCAGACTCCTGGAGGGGCCCCTTACGGCCCAAGCGCAATAACAAGCCATCTCGTGGCATCAAATCCTAGGCCGTCGGTCTCATATCAATCAAGCCACCTCGTTGAGTACATCTCTCAGGCCCTCGGCCTCAAATCAGTATCAGTGTTTCCTCACAACATAGGCCATCGGCCTTACTCAGTCAAAAATCCTCACAAGCCCCCCGGGCAATAGTAAAACAGTGTTTCTCAGCCCAAACTTCATTTAAATATAATTTAAGTCTCAAAACTGAGTAAAAATGGCTGAGTAGTAAAACAGTGGAAAACAACATGACTGAGTTCAAGTAGTAAGTCAAAACAATGAGGAAATATCAACAAAAAGCCCCGAAGGGTTCAAATAGTTGGCACTAGGCCCAAATATGACATTCAGCCCAAATAATGATGATAGCAAATAATTTTCAATCAAATACGCGGTAAAATCATCAATCGGGATGGACCAAGTCACAGTCCCCAATAGTGCACGACCCCACACTCGCCATCAAGCGTGTGCCTCACCTCAATATAGCACTACGATGTGCAATCTGGGTTTCAAACCCTCAGAACATCATTTACAATCATTACTCACCTCGATCCGGTCCAAACTCTAGCCCGCGTTGCCTCGCCCGCACTAATCGACCTCCGGATGCTCCAAATCTAGCCACAATCAGTACAAAATCTTTAAATTATGCTAAAGGAACGAAGCCCACTCGAAAATATCCAATTTAACATCAAAATCCCGAAATTGCTCAAACTCGGCCCCCGGGCCCACGTCTCGAAATCCGATAAAATTAACATCAATGGAATCCTCATCCTCTCACGAGTTCATACATATCAAGAACATCAAAATCGGACCTCAAATGGCCCCTCAAATCCCCACTCAAAGGTCTCTTAAATCTCAAGCCCTAATTACCCATTTTTGCTACTGATTTTCCATGGATTTCAAGCTTACAAATGTTAAAATTCATCATAGAAACAAGTTTAGGGTTCAAAAATCTTACCTCCATGAAATCCTCTTGAATTCCCTCTTCAATTAGCTCTCCCAAGCTTACTCCCGGATGAAATATGGTGAAAACCCTCTCAAAATCGCGAAGGGTGAAATATATGCATTCTGACCCAGGAATTTTCGCATCTGCGGTACCGCTTTTGCGGTTCTTCACTTAAACTGCCCAATCTGCATCTGTGATGAAGTAGCCGCACCTGCGCCTTCGCAGATGCGGTCCCACAACCGCTTCTGCGGTTCCTGCCAACCTCACCAGCTTTCGCTTCTGCGACAAATTCTCCGCATATGCGGCATCGCACCCGCGGTCCCCAATCCGCAGGTGCAGAAATGCCAGAAGCAGAAAATCTGCAGCTGCAACAAGGTTCCAAACTTCTCCGAAATTATTCCGAAATCACCCCGAGGCCCCCAGGACCTCAACCAAAAGCACAAACATATTCCAATGCCTTATTCAAACTTTTACCAACCTCCAAATCATCTTAAACAACATCAAATCACCCAAAACACATCGGATTCAAGCCAAACTTTCTAGAATCTTCCAAATCCCGCTTTTTGATAAAAAATCCAACCAAACCACGTCCGAATGACCTGAAATTTTGCACACATATCCCAAATGACATAACGGAACTACTGCAACTTCCGGAATTTCATTCCGACCTCTATATCAAAATCTCACCTATCAACCGGAAAACGCCAAAATCTTAATTTCGCCAATCAAGCCTAAACCTTCCGCGGACTTCCAAAATGCATTCCGGTCACGCTTCTATGTCCCAAATCACCTAATGGAGCTAACCAATTCATAAAAATTTCGATCCGAGATCATATACCAACAAGTCAAATCTTGGTCCAACCTTTCAAATTTCAAGCTTCAAATTGAGAACTGTTCTTCCAAATTCATTCCGATTACCCTGAAAAACCAAAACCAACAATTTACACAAGTCTCAATACAACATACGGGGCAAGTCATGCCCGAGAACTGACGGGCAAAGTGCAAAAGCTCAAAACGACCGGTCGGGTCGTTACACATGCTCGGTACATTATTCGTACTGACGTCCCTTTTTGCTTGGGGACGCTGCGTTTCATTCCCGCAGGTCCCGATAGACAAGTCGAGAGCCCTCCAAGTAGGCTATCAGCTCAGTGGAAGATGTTGGTGCGCTACATTTGCTTCGGAGTTGCTTGATTGGTTAGTATGATTTAGATGTGTATTGTTTGGTATGACGAGGCTCTGTCCTGACCTTTATGAAAATTATGTATTCTTGGAGGCTTGTAGACATATGTCGTGTACGTAAAAGATTGTATGGCCCTGACGTCCCATGTTCAGTACACGAGTGGCTGTTTTGGTCTTATAGGCCCGTACTTCATATGTATAAGTTTGTATTCCCTCATGCTTTACTCCGGTTCATACCTATAAGAGAATGATATGAAAGATACGTTACTTTGGTACTCGGTTGAGTAAGATACTGCGTGCCCGTCGCAGCCCATCGGTTTGGGTCGTGACAAATACCACTTTGTCACGCCCCGAGACTGGGGCGAGACCGGCACTCGGTGCCTCATCTATCCTTGCATACCAACTTGCAACTCAAGAATTCTGGACATATAATGTCATACTTTGGCTAGGGGGCACATTTCAAGACAATTTGCGAAGCAAAATATAAAACTGAATGGAAGCTAACGCTGACTAAATATCAATATAAAGCTGGGCCGGCAAGGCCGTCATAACTACTGTAACTAACAAGCCAACAAAATATACGTACAGGCCTACAAGCCCAACACACTGCGCTAACTGACAGGATATGTCTATAAGCCTCTACTAATGGATGTACTGTGATCGGAACAGGGCCCCGACCTACCCATAACATATCTACATACATACACAAGATGTACACAAAACTTCTAGACCCGGAAACTTCGAAGGACGAGGAGCTTACCGATAAAGTTGAACTCAGGAAACACCTACTGAGGAGGTCTACCCGTATGTATGTCTGAACCTGCATGCATGAAATGCAGCGCCCCAGAAAGGGACGTCGGTACGAAATAATGTACCGAGTATGTAAGGCACTGAACTGATAATTTGAACATATGCTTATCTGCTAATACTGGCTCAACTCTCTCAATATAGTAAATAAAATAGTTGTCCGGTCCTATAAGGCTCGGTATATATATATATATATATATATATATATAGCTGCTCTGCCGTAGTAGGCTCGCTCATAGGCGCTCGGCCATACTAGGCTCTGTATCTTGACCAACTGGGCTCGATCGTAGGCGCTCGGCCACAGTAGGCTTGGTGTATAACTTATCATCTGATCAAAGGTTGCCCAATAGAGGCATGCCTATCGATTATAGCTCGATGGTAGTGAAAATACTTTAATACTGTATATTTATATTCTCTGCTCTCTTAACTGGAAAAAGGAAATACTCAATTGAATATGAAGTCCCGATAAGGAGAATATTATAACTTACAAAACTAGGAAAATAACCGAATCATACATATGTTTACCTGAGAGAAGAACCTATACATTATCAAGAAATTAATGTACTTCTGTCCCATTAAAAAAAAATAAGTTTTATAAAATAGTTGTGGAAGCAACTAGCACATGGTGCTTTATCTTGTTTGTCAAATTTGAGTGTGACGATGAATAATTGAGTTTGATGGGCAATTTCAGATTGAAAAGATTCAAATGTTTTTCATGTTTAATTATTAGTTTTTGGCTCTTAACAAGGTAAATTTGGAATTGTGAAATTCAGGCCTTTTTCCTTTCATTATTTTCTTTATTGTCGCTACTTTGGGTATTCTGTCATCTATATGAATAGTTATCACTATTACAGCAAACGTGCCATTGAAACTTAGAAAATAATTTAATCAATTCAGATAAAAACACTTTTAACTACGTTGAAAGAAACTTGCGAGACTAGCAAAATATACATAAATTCTGGGATATGAATTTTTCTTTATGCTTCGTTATCAATTCGTGTAACTACGAGATCATGCCAAAATTAAAGAAGGCATAGCCTTAACATACCTGTTCCTCCGACCAAAAAAAAAAAACATACCTGTTCCTAAAATTATTTGAACGGAATGAAGCTTCTGCTTCTGAATCCTTGAACGAAATTGTGGTTGCTTCCTTGAAATTTCAATAGAAATTTTGGCTAAGGATTTGAATTGTTTGGACGAAATGGTTCTGCTCTAACGTTTTTGGTTTTGAAACCAAAGACAGAATGGATGTAATCTAAATGTTAACTTTGTTCCAACGTTTTTGTTGAAGTCTTGCTTCTGTTTCTAGCCTTCCATTTTCCTGAATGAATTTTGATACTAAGTTGTTATATCAAGTTCCTTTGAACTTAAGACTTATCTTGGTCAGTTACTTTAGACCCCTACACATATTCAATGAGTCGTCTTTCTTAATTAGTGGCCTTGTGCCACGTTTCTTTTGGGCATAATTAGTTAAGTTTCTAGATAATGTTTTGTTACCCGGTAATTAATCAATTACCCGCATAATTTAAAAATTATCACAAATTACTTAAAATTCTATTTATTTTTAAAATACTTCATATATACTTTATCTATCATACTGTCGTGGTCATATGGTACCTTGCATGGTACTAGTTCATAACTATCGGGTATTATCGCTCGACCCGTATTTTATTCCAAATTGGCCACTTTCAACGAAACTTGTTTTCTTTAATCCGTGTGCCCCTTTATCCTTCATAACACTTATTTATCGCTTGTTATAAATAGCGTAGGTACGTTAACGTCAAGATGATCTCATCCCCGAGTCTACGTCGATTAACTGAAAACGAAATTTTAACGTACGAAAACGCGAGATGTAACAGTTGATTTGATGCATTTTGGCAAAAATTGAAAACTTGAAGGTTTGGAAGGTTAAAAGGATTGATCGGGAGTTGACCTTGAGTATATCGGGTTTGGATTTTGATTCTGGGAGTTGGTATAGCTCCGTTGTGTTATTTGGGACTTACATGCAAAATTTGACGTCATTCCGGGTTGATTTGATATGTTTCGGCGCGAGTTGTAGAAGTTGAAAGTTCATAAGTTTGATTTGAAGTGTGATTAAAAGTTTTGATGTTGTTTGATGTAATTTGAGGCCTAGAGAAGGTCCGCATGATATTTTGGGATTGGTTGGTATGATTGGACGGGGTTCTAGGGACCCCGGGTGTGTTTCGGATGAGTTTCAGATTAATATCATATTTTTGGGCAGGCCTGGTTCTGGTGTCTCGCATTTGTGCAAGGGGGGGCACAGGTGCGAAACCGCTTCTGTGGGAAATTGTGTCGCTTCTGCAAGATTTTTGGCATTGTCAGGCTTTCCGCTTCTGCGATTGAGGGATCGCAGGTGCGATGGTCGCACTTGTGGGTAATGGGTCACAGATGTGACTGAATCTTCCTCTGCGTTTGCGTGGGCGCTACTGTAGCGTCGCAGGTGCGACCTCTTTTGCGCAGGTACGGTCGCTGGTCAGGTAAGTGGAAACCACAGATGCGGGTGTTGGATTACAATAGCGAGAGCGTAGATGCACTATTTTGTCCGCAGATGCGGAAATCGCTGGGCAGCTTTATATATATCGAAGGTTTGGTCATTTTTAAATGTCTTGAGTTGTAGACCTCGGTTTTGGGTGATTTTGGAGGGGTTCGTCACGATTTGGACTAGGGAAGTGTTCTTTACCTGGATTTGATTATATCTCATGATTCCATCATTGTTTTTATCATTAAATCAGTGATTTGAATTGGAGAAATTGGGGATTTTTTTAAAAACCTTCTAAAACATAAAATGAGGATTTGAAGGTTGATTTGATGTCAGAATTGGATAATTTTGATATTTGTGGACTCGTTGATCCACGTCCAATCCGCACTCAATAGTGAGTGGAAACGGTCGTTGGAAGAATAGTACCCAAATAGAGTCGGGGTCGGATTTTACAGGTAGTTTAATATGGGTGTTAGGAATATACACTTGACGAAAGCAAATGGAACAACTAGATTGCACTTCCAAACGAAGGGTTTTGATTTCTAATTCTAATTTTACTCTAACAATTATAAGCTAAGATTAGAAACTACAAAGCGAATGATTGTTTTTGGTATTTTTCTAAATAGTTAAAAAGCCTAGGGATGTGAACTTAACCTACGTGTTCGCCTAATGGATTAAATACGTTAACACTTGTTTTGTTGATTGGGGTGTATTATAACTCTCAACTCTATGTTATTCACTCAATACCTCTCGGTCATAGAGTGATTTTGCCCAAGGTATCAAGCTAAATAGTTGATATGAGCTCAAGTCGGGTTGTCGCTATATCTAGTTTGAACCTTTCAATTAGGCTAATCAAAACCATAATTAGACCAATTCCTTGTTAGCCAAGTTACCCTAGACTAGGTCCCTCTTTCTCAAGACCAAGTCAAAAAGGCATGAATCAATATTTGTAACCATTAATTCTAAAATTGAAGCATAAACTAGAATAAATAATCAACACCCAATCATAAACAAGCATTAAATTAAATACCCATAAGGTTTACACAGTACGGTTGGGTCACAACCCTAGTAAGAATCTAGCTACTCATAGTAAAAAATGAAGAAAACAAAGAAGAAATACTAATTAAACTCATAATCTAAGATTAAAATGATAAAATATTATGTTTAATCCTAAAGTAGTCACAAACTTCCTAAAATAGTAAAATACAACGGCTACAACATCTCAGACTTCGAAACTTCACCTAAAAATGTGATTCTCGTCTATTTATAGTGGCCCAAAATTCGCTGACAAAAATGCCCGTCGGGAGGTTCTACGGCCGCACAATTCCATGTGCGGTCCTCAGATTGCTTCAGTTGGCAGGGTCTTGGATTCTGCAGCCGCATAATTCTGGTCTACGGCTGCAAAGCATCTTCTGCGGCCACACTTCAGGCAAGCTTCAAGTCTTGGTCACTTTCACACTCTCTGAACTTTAAATTCTTTATCAGCGCAAACCTTGTTCTGCGGTCGCACAAATCATGTGCGCTCCGCAGATCAGCTAAAACTCTGCTGGGCTTCTTCACTTGTTCTTTGGCCGCAGAGGAAATTCTGTGCTCCGCATTTCTTCTGCGGACCGCACTTCTTAAGTTCTAAGCCCTTTCTTGCCTTGTGAGTCAGAACACTCCTTTTTGAGTCAGATTTCATCATGGGAGCCCAAACTTCAGAAATTCCTGCAATTTTCACACTTTCATTAGTTTTGGGAACATAAATTAATACTTTCGGACTAAAACAAAAGCAAAAAGGTGCTAATAAGTGGTCAAAATCCACATTTATCAACTCCCCCAAACTTAAGTCTTTGCTTGTCCTCAAACAAATAAATTAGTTCCCACCTCCTCGAAGTTAAGGGTCATTTCAGCGAGTCAATGGTGAGCCATTCACACATTAGTTTGGACCAAAAATTACCCACACTACTCATGCATTATCAACAAACTGACAAGTCAAATATTCATGCACATATAGTTCTAACGTGACATTTGAGCTTCAAGAATTGACTTTACTCATCAAGGACTCTTGTGCTATCATGTAGGTCATGGTGGACTCCACACTCTTCCTCCTCTACTTTCTATTTTCCAAGCTCACTTAATAAATTAGCACTCAATCTTAAGATTCATGAAAGTTAACTCATCTCTCACAAGAGAATGTCACAAGTACGGCTTCAAGTACCATAGGCTTGACCCTTATGTAGATCTCCACTAATATAAGCTCACTCAGTTCAAAATCAAGTAGGACTTCTTTCGGGTTGTAATGAAGGCTTTTGGATTAGGGTAAGATACCATATGGGTAAGTAGTTACATATTTCCTTAACCACTCCATATTTTCATTTCTCGGCTCACAGTTACCAATTCATAGGAGCATTTTCTTTTCATTGAGGGCTAGAGAGACTTGACATCACTCTTTCTTGTTCATTTAATTCTTTTTCTCCTTTTTTGATGCAGATGTTAGGGATCATTACCTCTTTTTGAATCCATCAACCCTTCCACTTATTCACTTTTTGCAATTTTCTTTTTGTTCTTTTCTTTTCTTGCCTTCTCTTTTCATAGAGATCATTTCTTTTCTCTTTTTGTGCCTTGATACAATTTTCAAATTCCTCATCTCTCCCCCAACTTATGCTTTAAGCCACTTAGTTAACAAGAGTGTTAAGGAAAGTCCGGCTGCCAAGAGAGGGTCACGATAAAACGGGTAAAGGCTTATAACATGGTTATCAAATGAGAAAGGCTAGAGGCTCAAAGGAGTTGACTAGGTATAATGACATTGGTTGGCAATAGAAAGCTCAAACGGGCCAAGGAAAGCCTACAATCACTTCTCAAACCAAGCAAACCTTAGGATTTCTCCTTGAATCACATTCGGGGTAAGTTCTAGACCATTCGCACTGATTCTTGGACTAACAACAATTCATCTCACCCCTTATGCAACTAGATTGTAAAAAAGGATAGTGTCGAGAGCCTACAATGACCACATTCAAGTTTAAAGATCACCATGGTCCAATAAACCACTCGATGATCACCAAAGTCAACTCAAGAGTCATAAAGTCACTAACTAGAGCTATTTCTTTCAAAAACCTTGTCTCTAACCATAAACACTTAGTTAAGTGTGTTGGTACCAATTGAAGCATGATTAACTCTTCGAGAATGACTTGATTAGGTCTTTTTATTCACTACTACTACTATTATTACCTAAACACAAAAAATAACTCATTCCGTTAAGAAGGTTGTCACACCATCCATCGTTGGGACGAGTCACCCGGTTCACACAACGACTACCTTTGGAAAGAACCGTGGCGTCAAGAAAACCAAAGGCTTATTATCTACTAAAGCATAAAAAGAAGCTACTTAACAAAACAAGAATTGGTATGGAAAAAATAAAGAAGCTAATGAGCAATAACTACTAAAGATAAATAAATATACATAAGAAGAGAGAGAGAAAATAGATAAATACAAATAAGAAAAGAAAGAGTATCATCAAATTATTACAGACCAAATGTATCCAAAGTGTACCAATGTATTAAATAAACTTCACCCCCTCCCCCCTCCCGAATAAAAGGAAGCATTATCCCCAATGCTTATCAAAATAAGAGTAAAAGAAGAGAGGGTGAAGAAAACTCCCTAAGGATCCTTGGACATGTCAGTTCCTCCAGCAATATCATCTCCCTCAAGGTCGGCCAATTGAATCTCATCATCATCAAATCTAGGCGTGGCTGGGTTATCGAACATCGCACGCACTACCTCAGCTGTGTCGGCAGCAAGGTATGGCTTGTCAGACTGGCCAGCTGGTGCTACCGGTGCAGATGGTGCTGAAGGATCTGGGGCGAGCTGGTGCTGGTCAAGTAGCATATCAAAGGGAAGAACTCCAGCTGTGGCAAGTCTAGTTACCTCCCTCTAGAGCTTGTCCACTGATTTCTTGCTCACTTAGACTTCCTCATCTTCTTTACTTCCTTTCCCAGCTCCTCAATAACTAACTCGTGCTACACCAATATGTCCATGATAGTCTTATGGTTGTCCAGAATCTTCTTCAGCGTCTCATCAATGTCAGAAGGAGCCTGTGGTGCTTGTGGAGTGGATTTGTTGCAACAGTACTGGATAAATTAGACTGCTTTGCAGTAGCTGTCTGCATCCAGTTATTGAGACTCGCCAATGTCTGGGAGACTCGCAACGCATATAGTAGAGCGGTGGGCGTGGGCACTAGCCTCAGAGCTCTTATAGGAGCTGTGGTAGGGGCTATGGATGATGGCGGAGGCATAGTAGCGGCACTTGTAGAAGGATCATCAGAGGTGGATGGAAGATCAACTATCTCAGAAGCTACCACTGTTGGCTCATCAGACTAGCCTGTGGTGGTAGAAGGGTGGACCTTCTTCTTTGGTTTGCTTGCATCTATCAGTGAATACCAATCGAAGGGCTTCTTCAACTTCGCCTTGGTGTCAAAATATTTCGGCTCTACCTTTGAATCAGTAAGGTACTTTGTGATAGTGTTGGGATAAGGGTAGGTTGAGCTATCCTGCCGTGCAATCACTGAAATTTTGGTCGACATCATAGCACCCACACTGATTGGGTACCCGTCCATAATGGAAGCCACAAGAACTGCCAGAGGAATAGGAAGGTGAGTCTCGTTCTTGCATGGATCCAATCTGCTACAAACAAAGGTCTGCCACCCATTTGCCTCAAAACTCAAAGTGATTTGCTGAATGGGAACCCTAGTGGTGATCCATGGTGGTGGCCTTGGTGGTGCTAGAGTCTCAGCCAACCAAGGTCGTACTTCCTCCCCCAGTGCGCACTTCTCCATATACTCCTTTGGCTCAATATCCTCGAAGACCAAGTATATGTTTAGCATATGCTGATCAAACCTCACTTTGAGGTTGCATACTTGGGTCACCTTCGTCCCTTTCTTATATGAGCAACATTGGCATACAATTCTCAGATGAGGTATTCTTTGGCATCCTCCACTCTCTCGGTGAACCTCATCCAACCATTTCGTTCCTTGATTGACTTAATATTGGCGGGTTGTACTTCTCCAAATCTTTCAAAAGAAATTGTCGCTCAAGAGTCAGCGACCTCACTGGCCACCACATATGAAAACTAGTGAAGGCAGCCAAGCTGACAAATCGATCCTCCCAAACCTCCTTCTTTTTTGATCTCTCCAGACCTATAGTTGTAGCATCTCCCCCTCTACCATCATCGGGGACGTCATGTATAACTTGTGCCTTAGGGACTAGTTAAGCTGATGGCTCACAAGCCTGGCTATCACTCCCCGAACCCTTGGAGGTGCTGTGAGATGAAGATGGCTCATCCCTGAGCTAGTATCTCCCCTGCGACCTCGACTGTGTGGCCGTCTGCTCCTCCTAAATAGAGGCTGAGTTGCCCTCTGACACCTCCCTAAACGAGATATAGGAGATAGACTCGAAGAGGTCTGCACCTCTCCATCTGTCGCCTGTGGTTTTCTTCTTGATTGTCTTGGGCTGGCCAAGGAGCAAGGTACCTTTACCTCGACCCCGAGAAGATTCACCTCTTCCCTTTGAAGTGTCGCCTTGGCCTATTAATCGAACCATTATCTGTATCAAAGAAGAGAAGATTGTTAGTTGCAATTCATTGTTTATCACATACAAGACTCATGTAGGTGGGGGAGAAATAATTGGACACAATGGGGTTATGAATGTACTACATGTTTGTAGGATAAGGGATCTACGGTCCGCACATTTTTTATGTGCGACTGCAGAAGGAACTCGCGGTCCACAGATTTTTTATGTGCGGCCGCAGAAAGGAAGTGTGGTTCACACAGTTAAGGTTGTGGCCGCACTTCTGAGTCCCAAATGTTAACTCTCTGATGACAGAGAAATGGCCAATCTACAGCCACAATGCAAAATCTGCGGTCTGCACAATTTGACTTGCAGCCGCACTTTTGAGTCTCAAAAATGAAGACTCTCTTATGACAGAGAATGGGCTAATCTGCGGCCGCAAGGGCATCTGCAGTCCGCACATTTTAACGTGCCGCCGAAGATTCCTTCCTCACTTGAGTTTCCAAATGTGGACCGTACAATTCAAGTGCGGCCGCGAAATTCAAAAAGATAACTTTTTTAACTTAGATTTTTCAATTTCCTGCACAAATAGGCATGAAAACATTGTAAAAACATGAAATTTCACTAACCCAACCCCTTAGAGCATGTATCAAGTTTATATAGTTCAGATCTACCCCACATGGACACACAATTGAATTCTAATAACAGAGGGCCTAAAAAGAACTAAAAATATGCAAATTAAACTAACACAAAATATTAACATGAAATTGAAGTATACCAGATAGAGTGAGTGCAATGAGTGACTAAACGAGGTGGTTGTGTGTGTGGACAATTGAAATCTCCAAGAGAAATTAATAGAGCAACATTATTTTGTTCAAAAAGGGAAAAGTGTAAAATGAGCCCTACTGTTCTATTTATACCAAACACTTTGACAAGGGAAAAGAGACGAGTGTGGCCGCACATTTTCATGTGAAGTCCGCACTCTTTAACCTAGGGGCCTCATCTCAGAACTCCATCTGTGGTCCGCACATTTTCATGTGCGGCCACAGATTTCACATGCGATCGCAGATCAACCTCCACACTGACAAGCTTAAAATTTAGAGAGTTGGTATTTTTGAAATTTCAAATGTGCGATCCACAAGAGAAATGTACGGACGCAATGCTCTTCTACTATGGCACGTAGAAATGTGCGGTCCGCACAAATAAAGTGCGGTGCGCATTCTTTTGAGCACTTAGCCATATTTTCGTCCACCTTTCTTGTAAGTCACACTCATCCCAGTAGCACACTTCAAATCAAGTTAGAACACAAATAACACCTAACTACAAAAGAAAAAGGAAAAGAACATGGGCTGCCTCCCAAGAAGCGTCTGATTTAACATCGTTGCACGATGCAGAATACCCTCAAATGAAGTGAATGACTGCCACCACGTGGCTATTTCCAAACTTGCCCAAGTATTGCTTCACCCGGTGACCATTGACTTGGAATATTTCATTGTTTTTGTTCTTGAAGTCTAATGCACCAAAAGGTGTCACGCCCATAATTTCAAAAGGACCAATCCACTTGGATTTTAGCTTCCTAGGAAACATCATCAACCTTGAGCTAAACAACAATACAAGATCGCCCACCTTGAACTCTTTGTTCCAAATGTATTTGTCATGAAGATATTTCATTTTTTCTTTGTACAAGGACGAACTTGCATAAGCATGGTACCTGAACTCATCCAATTCATTCAAATGTGCAACCCTCAAGTTAGCGGCTACATCCTAATCAAGATTCAACTTCTTTAGAGCCCACATTGCCTTGTGCTCTAGTTCTACCGGAAGATGACAAGCTTTTCCGAACACCAACAAGTATGGCGACATTCCGATAGGTGTTTTGTAAGCCATCTGATAAGCCCATTATGCATCATCAAGATTCTTGGACCAATCCGTCCAATTAGCATTCACCATTTTGGACAAGATACTCTATATCTCCCAGTTAGAGACTTCCACTTGCCCACTAGCTTGTGGGTGATAGGGAGTCGTAACTTTGTGAGTAACACCATACTTGCTAAGTAAAGTGTCAAAAGCCTTGTTGTAAAAATGTGACCCCCTCCCCCCCCCCCCCCCCCGCCCCATCGCTTATAATTGCACGTGGAGTACCAAAACTTGTGAAAATATTCTTCTTCAAGAAAGCCACTACACTTCTCACCTCATTGTTGGGTAAAGCAGCAGCCTTGACCCATTTGGACACATAATCCACCGCGGCCAAGATGTAGGTGTTTCCACAAGAACTCACAAAAGGACCCATGAAGTCAATACCCCACACATCAAAAATATTAATCTCCAAAATGGTTGTGAGAGCATTTTGTTTTTCTTTGAGATTCCACCGGCTCATTGACATTCATCACATCTTTTCACAAACTCACTTGCATCCTTGTAAACAGTGGGCCAATAGAAACCATAACTAAGCACTTTGGCTGTCGTTCTTGCTCTACCATGATGACCCCCATATGAGGAAGAATGACAAGCCCCAAGAATATCACCTTGCTCTTCTTCCGGTACACATCTCCTAATCACCCCATCCGTACAAATCCGGAAAAGGTATGGCTCATCCCAATAATAATCTTGACAATTTCATTTGAGCTTATATACATAAGAAAATTTGCTAAGTCGGCGAACCATGCACCTCTTTCATTGAAATTGCCAAGAGTTGCTCATTAGGGAAGGAGTCATTAATTTCAAGGCCATCGTGCGGCCTCCCCTCCTCCTCCAAACGAGACAAGTGGTCTGCCACTTGGTTCTCACTACCTTTTCTATATTGGATGTCAATATCAAATTCTTGTAACAAGAGCACGCATCTCATCAACCAAGCTTTAAAGTCATTTTTGCTCATAAGATAATGAAGCGCCGCATGATCCGTGTGGACAATAACTTTTGCACCCATCAAGTACGGGAAGAACTTCTCAATTGCAAACACAATAGCAATGAGCTCTTTCTCCGTAACGGTATAATTGACTTGGGCACTATACATGGTCTTTTTAGCATAGTAGACCGAATGGAAAATCTTTTTGATGCGTTGCCCCAAAACAACCCCAACCGCTACGTCACTTGCATCACACATGAGTTCAAAAGGCAAACTCCAATTTGGAGCGGTAATAATGGGAGGAGTTGTCAACTTGAGATTCAACAATTCAAAATCTCTCATGCAATCATCATTAAAATTAAATTTGGCATCCTTCTCAAGAAGCTTGCACAACGGGTTTACCACCTTAGAGAAATTTTTGATGAAGCGTCGGTAAAAACCCGCATGGCCCAATAAACTCCGCACACCCTTCATCGAAGTTCGAGGTGGAAGCTTAAAAATTACCTCAATCTTTGCCTTGTCAACTTTAATTCATTCCTTGAGATTTTATGGCCAAGGACAATACCTTCCTCGACCATGAAATGCATTTCTCCCAATTGAGCACCATATTGGTTTCTTCACATCTAGCCAACACTTTGTCCAAATTTGCAAGACAATCAACAAAAGAATCTCCAACCACCGAGAAGTCATCCATGAAAACTTCAAGGTAGTCCTCCACCATGTTCGTGAAAATAGCGATCATACACCTTTGAAAAGTCGTCGGTGCATTGCACAAGCCAAATGGCATCTGCTTGAAAGCAAAAGTGCCATAGGGACAAGTAAAGGTTGTTTTATCTTGATCTTCCGGAGCAATGAGAATTTGGTGGTAGCCCGAGTACCCACCAACAAAGCAATAGAAAGCACGGCCGGCCAATCTATCCAGCATTTGATCTAAGAAAGGAAGTGGAAAATGATCCTTCCTTGTGACTTTGTTGAGCTTGCGATAGTCCATACACACCCTCCAACCGGTCACCGTTCTTGTAGTAATCAACTCATTCTAGTCATTGGTGACCACCGTCATGCCCCCCTTCTTTAGGACACATTGAAACGGAGAAGTCCATGAACTATCAGAGATGGGGTAGACAACCCCGGCATCCAATCACTTGATAATATCCTTCTTGACAACTTCTTGCATAGCCTTATTGAGTCTCCTTTGATGTTCAATAGATGGTTTGGCGCCATCCTTCAACTTGATCTTATGCATGCAAAAGGCGGGGCTTATCCCCCGAATATCCACCAAGGTCCACCCAATAGCCTTCTTCCTCTTTTGTAGCACTGTCAATGTGGAATCTACCTGCACGTTAGTCAAACAAGAGGAAAGAATAGCCGGTAAAGTAGAACAAGGACCAAGAAATTCATACCGAAGGTATGGAGGCAATAGCTTCAACTCCAAGGTAGGAGGATCTTCAAAAGAAGGCTTTTTAGGAGGAGTTATCCTATTTTCAAGATCCAAGGACAATTTCTGGGGTGCATAGTTGTATGACCCCATTCCTTGCAAGGAGTTCACACATTCCATGAAGCCATCCATCTCGTCATCATCAAAGTTGAGCAAGATGGCCTCTAACATATCACCAACATTGATTGTAGCACTTGTTTCATCAACAATAACATCGGTCACCAAGTCCACAAAAGAACACACCTCATTGCTATTTGGTTGCCACATGCACTTACATACATGGAATACCACTTTTTCATCCCCAACCCGGAAAGTGAGTTCTCCGGCTTTAATAACACAAAGAGCCTTACCCGTAGCAAGGAAAGGTCTCCCAAGAATAATTGGCACTTCGTAATCAACCTCACAATATAGAATGACAAAATCCGCCGGAACAATGAATTTATCAACCCGGACCAAAACATCTTCAATCACACCCAACGGCCTTTTCATGGTACGATCGGCCATTTGCAATCTAATAGAGGTGGGTCTTTGTTGCCTAATTCCCAAAGTCTTGAAAATCGAAAAGGGCATCAAATTGATACTTTTCCCTAGATCACAAAGAGCTTTAGCAAACTCGGCACTTCCAATTGTATAAGGAATCGTGAAAGCACCGGGATCCTCCAACTTAGGAGCCATTGAATGCACAATTGCACTCACTTGATGAGTGACTTTGATGGTTTCAAAATTCATTGACCGCTTCTTTGTCACAAGATCCTTCATAAAATTTGCATAACCGAGCATTTGTTGCAAAGCTTCAACTAATGACACATCGATTGAAAGACTCTTCATCATTTGAATGAACTTGTTGAATTGATTCTCACCATTTTGCTTGGCAAATCTTTGAGGGTGGAGGTGGAGGCTTAGTAAATGATACCTTAGCCTTTTGCACTACCGGCTCTGGTATGTCAATAATGTGTTCCCTAGACGGGTTCACCTCCTCTTGAGTCTCTTCCACACTATCATCAATACCAATCTGAACTTCATCATTAGGTTGCACCACATTGTTCGGGATCTCTTCTTCTTGCATCACTTGATCATCATCAACAAGTTGCCTTCCACTTGAGGTGGGTGCATTCCCGCCTCTTCCACTTCTTGTGATAACCGCCATGGCATGACCCATATTGTTACAACCCTTTGGGTTTACCACAGTGTCACTTGGTAGTGCCCCCTTAGGACGAGAATTCAGAGTTTAAGAGATTTTCCCCATTTGAGCTTCTAGGTTGCGGATTTATGTGTTGTGTGAGGCAAGTTGGGCATCCGAACCGGCATTATTTTCCATCATTTTCTTGAACATACTTTCAATACGCCCCATCTCGTTGTTTGAAGAACTTGAACCATGGGAAGGACAAGGAGGTGGGTTGCTCGGTTGTTGGTACGTCGGGGGCCTTTGAAAACCCGACCCTCGGTTGCCTTGGTTATTGCTCCATCCACCTTGATTGTTGCCTCCCCAATTTCCTTGGTTGTTTCCACTCCAATTTCCTTGATTGTTATTGTTATGCCAATTCCCTTGATTGTTGTTTCCACTGCAATTTCCTTGATTGTTAGAATTCCAATTGTTTTTAGTCGCCATTGTTGTTGGCTAGGGCCTTGGAAGTTTTTTCTTTGCCCTTGAAAATTATTCACATATTGCACTTCCTCTTCCTGTTCATTATATGAATCATCTTGCTCAAAACCACCATCATCTTGCACATAGTTCTCCACCCGAGTTTGCACTTGTGGACTCTTGTTCCTCCTCTTGCTTTCACTCCCTCCATAGCATTGACTTGCTTAGGAGCTTGCACTTGATTTAGTTGGGCCTTTTCTAGTTTAGCCATGGTAGTTGTCAATTCGGTAATGGCTTGCCTATGGTTTTGCAACTCTTTGTGAAGGTACATCATATTCGGATCACCTTGTGGAACATTGGGCCGGGATTGCCAAGCCGACAATGTGTCCGCCATCTCATCCAAAATTTCACATGCCAGCGCATAAGGCATAGTCATAAAGTTCTCACCGGCTAGTTGATTCACTATACATTGGTTGGTTGTGTTAATCCCACGATAGAAGGTTTGTTGAATCATGTTTTCCGTTATATCATTGTTGGGACATTCCTTGACCATTGTTCTATAGCGGTCCCATATCTCGTGTAGTGGTTCATTCGGCTCTTGCTTGAATGCCAAGATCTCATCTCGAAGTGTAGCCATGTGCCCGGGAGAGAAAAACTTAGCAATGAACTTTTCGGCCAACTCATCCCAAGTGTGAATTGAATGGTTTGGAAATCGTTCCAACCAATCTAAAGCTTTCCCCCGTAGAGAGAAGGGAAAAAGCCTTAGCCTCAATGCATCCTCGGAGACATTAGTTTGCTTGCTCCCCCAACAAGTATCCACAAATCCCTTCAAATGTTTGTAAGCATTTTGAGTTGGAGCACCGGTGAAGAACCTCATTGCTCAAGCAAAGTAAGCATCACATTGGTTAATTGGAAGTTGCCCGCCCTAATACGGGGAGGGACTATTGCACTAGCATAACCTTCGTTGGGCAATATCCGGTGTGGAGCCACTCGTGGTGGAGGTGGGGGTGGAACGGGCACATTGTCATGAGGTACCCGGCCTCTCCGATTGGCTTGTGGCACATGACGTACCTCCTCTACTTGCTCCTCCTCACCGTCCAATTCCCCCAAAAACAAATTTTCGAGCTTATTGTTCGCCATGGTTGTACCTAAAATTTCTTACACAAGTTAGTAACACGGAAGGAAAAGAAGATATTCCAAAAACAAAACCTAAAATTTATCCACGTCCAATCCGCAATCAATTGTGAGTGGAAACGGTCGTTGGAAGAATAGTATCCAACTAGAGTCAGGTAAATTTTCACAGGGAGTTTAATATGGGTGTTAGGGTTATACACTTGATGAAAGAAAATGGAACAACTAGATTGCACTTCCAAACAAAGGGTTTTGATTTCTCATTCAAATTTTTCTCTAACAATTATAAGCTAAGAGAAGAAACTAGAAAGCGAATGATTGTTTTTGGTAGTTAAAAAGTCTAGGGATATCACCTTAACCTAGGTGTTCGCCTAATGGATTAAATATGTTAACACTTGTTTTGTTGATTGGGGTGTATTATAACTCTCAACTCTACGTTACCCGCTCAATACCTCTCGGTCATAGAGTGATTTTGCCCAATTTGGCTTTCTTAAGCCCAAATGGGTATCAAGCTAAATAGTTGATATGAACACAAGTCGGATTGTCACTATATCTAGTTTGAACCCTTTAATTAGGCTAATCAAAACCATAATTAGCCCAATTCCTTGGTAGCCAAGTTACTCTAGACTAGGTCCCTCTTTCTCAAGTAAAGACCAAGTCAAAAAGGCATGAATCAATTTTTGCAACTATAAATTCTAATATTAAAGCATAAACTAGGCTAAATAATCAACACCCAATCATAAACAAGCATTAAATTAAATATCCATAAGGTTTACACACTAGGGTTGGGTCATAACCCTAGTAAGAATCTAGCTACTCATAGTAAAAAATGATGAAAACAAAGAAGAAATACTAATTAAACTCATAATCTAAGATTAATATGATAAAATGTGATGTTTAAATCCTAAAATAGTCACAAACTTCCTAAAATAGCAAAATACAACGGCTACAGCAGCTCAAAATTCGAAACTTGACGTAAAAATATGATTGTCGTCTATTTATAGTGGCCCAAAATCCGCTGACAAAAATGCCCTTCAGGAGGTTCTGCGGCTGCACAATTCCATGTACGGTCCAAAGATTGCTTCAGCTGGCAGGGCCTTGGATTCTGCAGCCGCACAATTCTGGTCTGCGGCAACAAAGCATCTTCTGCAGCCGCATAATTCTTATGTGGCCCGCACTTCAGGGAAGGCTTCAAGTCTTGGTCATTTGCATACTCTTTGAACTTTGAATTCTTTATCAATGCAGACCTTGTTCTACGGCTGCACAAATCATGTGCGGTCCGCAGATCAGCTAAAACTCTACTGGGTTTCTTCACTTTTTCTGTGGCCACAGAGGGAATTCTACGGTCGCAGAGGGAATTCTGCGGTCCGCACTTTCTTCTGCGGCCGCAAAAATCCTTCTGCGGACCACACTACTTAAGTTCTATGCCCCTTCTTGCCTTGTGAGTCGAAACACTCTATTTTTAGTCGGATTTCATCATGGGAGCACAAACTTTCAATATTCCTGCAATTTGCACACTTTCTTTAGTTTTGGGAACATAAATCAATACTTTCAAACTAAAACAAAAGCAAAAAGGTGCTAATAAGTGGTCAAAATCTACAATTATCACTCGTATCGGAATGGGTGTTCGGATTTTGTGAGTTTTGACGGGTTTCGAGGTGCGGGCCCGGGGTTGATGTTTTGGGTTGACTTTTTAGTTTTCATTAAAGATCCAAGCTCTATTATCCGGAATTGTTTTCTATGGGTTTTATATATGATATTGAGTTATTTTAGCTAGATTTGAGCCGTCTAGAGATTTGTTTCACACGAGAAGGTCATTTTAGTTGATTTGGCTTCTTTGAGATAAGTATCTTGCCTATCTTTGTGTGGGGGAACTGCCCCTTAGGATTTGAGTCATTTGTGCTATTTGTGTCATGTGAAAGCCGGGCACTGATCTCGTCCAATTCACACCTCAAATCAAGGATATGAAACGATCGATTGCAATAGGAATACCCAACAGGAGTCGGGGTCGATTTCAATAGGGAGCTATATATGGGAGTTTTGAGTATATATTATAGCACGTGAGTTTGAATATCTCAATTTACACTTCCACAAATTGGGGTTGTTTCTATGTCTATTTTAAACTAAGATTGCAAAGTTAAGAAATGAAACTAAGATATTGTTTTTGTTTTTTTTCAAGTTTTGTAAAAAGCCTAGGGATATGACCATCATCTAGGTGTTTGCCTAATTGGATATAGACCTTAATACTTGTTTTGTTGATCGGGGTGTATTATAGCTATGAACACTCAATAAGGTTCACACACTAGGGTTGTCACACAACCCTAGTAAAATCTAGCTACTCATGCTTGAAATTGAAGAAATAGAAGAAAAACTGCTAATTAAACTCATACTGCAAATTCAAAATGATAAAATCTATGTTAAAATATCCCAAAATATGAAAAAATACTAAAAGAAGCAAAGAGAAATGGCTATTGTAGTTGTTGATGTCAAAAGTTGACCTAAAATTGTGAAACTCGTCTATTTATACAGGACTGGAAATTTCGGACAAAAATGCTCTTCGAAAGGTTTTGCGGCCGCACAATTCCATGTGCGGTCCGCAGATTTCTTCAACTTGTCAGGAACTGGAGGTCTGCGGCCGCATAATTCTGATTTGCAGCCGCAAGGCACTCTTTCTGTGGTCCGCACTTTTACATGTGCAGCCGCACTTGATCTTCTGCGGCCCGCGCTTTTACACATGTGGCCGCGTAGCTCTTCTTCTGCGGCCTTACACTTCCTATGCGGTCCGCACTTCTGGGGAACTTGGAATGCACATTCTCTGAACTTTTGGTCCTAGCCATCTTTTGCGGCTGCACAATTCATGTGCAGACCGCACTGTGCACCAAACTCTGTTGGCTTTTCCTTCATCATCTGCGGCCACAGATGATATTCTGATGTCCGCACTTTTGGGCTTCTGTGCCTTATATGGCCTTGAGTTCAGATTACTCCTTTTTGAGTTGGATTTTATCTCGGAGTCCATCTTCTAATATTCCTGCAATTAAGCACATTTCATCAATTTTCGAGAATACAATTAAACGCTCTTGGACTAAAACAAAAGCTAAAAGGCGCTAATAAGTAGTCATAATTCCCACTTATCAACTCCCCCAAACTTAAGTTTTTGCGTGTCCTCAAGAAAATAAATTAGTTCCCACCTCCACAAAGTAAGAGCCATTCCATCTAATCAAAGGTGAGTCATTCACACGTCAATTGGGATGAACAATTACCCACACCACTTATGAATTATCAACTAGGCAACAAGTTGAACTCATATGCACAAATAGTTCTAATGTGACACTTGAGCATCAAGAGTTGACTTTACTCATCAAGGAAGCTCGCTCTTTCATGTAGGTCATTGTGGATACTAAACTCCTCCTCCTCTACTCTCCATTTGCCTATCTCGCTTAAGAATTTTAGCACTCAATCCAAAGATTTGTGAAAAGTTCACTCATCTCTCTCAAAAGAGTGTCTCAAGTACGACTTTAAGTACCATAGGCTTTCCCCTCATGTATATCACCACTAATGTAAGCTCACTCGGCTTGAAATCACGTAGGGCTTTTGCGAAATGCTATGAAGGCTTTTGGACTAAGGTTGGATATGCTATGATAGAACGGGTTCATCTTTCCTTAAGCACTCCATTTTTTGTTCTCGGCTCATGCTTTGCCAATTCTTTGAGGCATTTTCTTTTCCTTGGGGGAACTAGAGAGACTTAACATCACTTTCTTGATCATGACATTCATTTTCTCCCTCTTTGATTTCTCCATGCTTTGTATCATTACTTTTATTTAATCCCTTCAACTCTTCAACTTATTCACTTTCTTTTTGCATTTTTCTTTTTGTTCTTTCCTTCTCATCATTTCTTTTCTCTTTTTGTGCATTGATACCTCTTTCAAGTTCCTCGTCTCTCCCCTAAACTTACTTTTTTAGCCAATTGTTTCACAAGAGTGTTAAGGAAAGCTCGGGTGCCAAGAGAGGGTCACGACAAAACGGGTAAAGGCTTGTAACATAGTTGTCAAATGAGAAAGGTTTGAGGCTCAAATGGGTTGACTAGGAATAACAACATTGGTGGGTAATGGAAAACTTCAAGCGGGTCAAGGGTAGCCTACAATCACTTCTCAAGCCAAGAAAAACTTAAGATTTTGCCTTGAAACGGGTACTTGGACTTGCAACAAAAACATCTCACCTCTCACGCAGCTAGATTGTTAAAGAGGATAGAGTCAAGGACCCATAACGACCATATTCAAGATTGAAAATCACTGTGGTTCGTTTAATCACTCGATGATTACCTAAGTCAACACAAGAGTAACAAGGTCACTAACTAGAGCTATTTCTTCCAAAAACCTTGTTTTTAATCATAGGCACGTAGTTAAGTGTGTTGGTACCAAGTGAAGCATGTTTGCCTCTTCGAGCATGACTCAATTAGGTCTTTTTATTCATTGCTACTATTATCACTACCTAGACACCAAAGACGGACTCAATCCCTTAAGAAGGTTGTCACGCTATCCATCGTTTGGAATAGTCACCCGGTTCACACAAAAACTACCTTTGGAAAGAACCGTGACATTAAGAAAACCAAAGGCTTATTATCCACTAAAACATAAAAGGAAGCTACTAAATCAAAAAGAAGCTATGAAATCAAAAAGAAGCTACTAAATTAAAGAAGCTACTAAATTAAACACTAACTAATAAGAAAACAAAAAAACAAACTACAAAGCAAAACTACTGAAATCGTAACGAATATACTTAATGAGAGAGGAAAAGAGAGAATATATACAGAATAGTATAGTGGTTATTTTTCCGCCTTTCACACGGGTGACCGGGTTCTATCCTTGGCAACGGCGCCAAAAAATTTATATCGTCCAATTCACACCTCAAATCAAAGATATGAAACGGTCGATTGCAATAGTAATACCCAACAAGAGTCGGGGTCAACTTCCACAGGGAGATATGTATGGGAGTCAAGAGTAAATATTATAGTACGTGAGTTTGAACTATCTCAATTTACACTTCCACAAATTGGGGTTGTTTCTATGTCTATTTTAAACTAAGATTGCAAAGTTAAGAAATGAAACTAAGATATTGTTTTTGTTGTTTTTCAAGTTTTGTAAAAAGCTTAGGGATATGACCATCATCTAGGTATTTGCCTAATGGGATATAAACCTTAATGTTTATTTTGTTGATCGGGGTGTATTATAGCTATCAATACTCAATTACCCACTCAATACCTCTCGGTCAGAAAGTGATTTTGCGCAATTTAGCTTTCTCAAGTCCAAATGGGTATTGCACAAAACAGTTGATAAAAGCTCAAGTCGGGTTATTATTATCTCTAGGTTAAACCCTTTAATTAGGATTATCAATCTCTCGATTAACCCAATTTCTTGGTAGCCAAGTTTTCCTAGACTAAGTCTCTCTTTCTCAAGTAGAGACTAAGTCAAATGGGCATGAACTAATGTTTGCAACCATTAATTCCACAAATTAAAACATGAACAAGGCTACATAATAAACACCCAACCATAAACAAGCATTAAATTACACCCATAAGGTTCACACACTAGGGTGGGGTCACAACCCTAGTAAAAATCTAGCTATTCATGCTTGAAATTGAAGAAATAGAAGAAGAAATGCTAATTAAACTCATATTGCAAACTCAATGATAAAATCTATGTTAAAATATCCCAAAATATGAAAAACTACTAAAAGAAGCAAATAAAAATGGCTATTGTAGTTGCTGATGTCAAAAGTTGACCTACAATTGTGAAACTCGTTTATTTATAAAATTTCGGACAAAAATGCCCTTCGGGAGGTTCTGCGGCCACACAATTCCATGTGCGGTCCGCAGATTTCTTCAACTCCGCATAAATCTGATCTACGGCTGCAAGGCACTCTTTCTGCGGTCTGCATTTCTACATGTGCGGCCGCACTTGATCTTATGCGGCCGGCGCTTTTACACCTCCGGCTGGGTAGCTCTTCTTCTGTGGCCGCACAATTCATGTGCGGACCGCACTTTGCACCAAACTCTGCTGGCTTTTCCTTCATCATCTGCGGCCGCAGATGATATTCTGTTGTCCGCACTTTTGGGCTTCTGTGCCTTATATGGCTTAAGTTCAGATTACTCCTTATTGAGTTGAATTTCATCTCTGGAGTCCATCTTCTAATATTCCTGCAACTAAGAACATTTCATCAGTTTTCGGGAACACAATTAAATGCTTTTGGACTAAAACAAAAGCTAAAAGGCGCTAATAAGTAGTCAAAATCCCCACTTATCAGGTACGCGAGGTGACGAGTGCGTACTCAGGCTTATATGTGGAAATCGACCAGTTTAGACTCTTAGGCTTCCTTCATGTATTTATTTGAAATTGTTAGCACATGTTATATGTTTTATTTGTCATGTTTAATCCCATACGTTTTATTTGAATTTGTTGCTACATGTCACATCCTTTACTTGTCATGTTTACTCTTATATGTTTTATTTGAATTTGTTACCTCTTTTATCATTATGTGACTTTCCTTTATTGTCAAGTTATTCTTAATTGATATTGTTGTTACATGATACCCTTTGTTGACGGGTTATTCTCATGCATTAGACGTAGTTGCTAGTTTGTGCCATCTCTTTTATTGTTAGCTTATTTCATACACTAGAATCCAAAGTTTGCCATTTCATAGAAATACCTTCATTATCGAGTTTGTCCTTAAGCAATTAATTGAAGTTGAAGTTATTGAAAGGCATTAATCTAATTTAATTGAAGTTGTGATTAAAGGGAGTGTTGTTCATTGTTGAGTTACTTTCCTGTTCATTTTGTTGTTGTTGAAATTCTATACACACTGTGTTTGAGTCGTGGGCTATTTGTTGTGGAAATATTGATATTGTTGGTTCTTTTGGAAAGGTTTTGGCCTATGGGCACTTGTGGTACGAGTTGATATGTCGTGTTATTGTGATATTAGCACATGTGAATTATTGTGTGGATTGATTGATGTTATGCGAAGCATAAGGGTGGAATCTCATTGTTGTTGTTATACGGGGCATAAGGGTGGCATCTCACTATAATATATTGTGCGGAGTGATACGGGTGACTATTGTGTTGTTGTCCGGGTGAAGTGATAAGGGTGGCTATTATGTGGAGTGATACAGGTGGCTATCGGAGTGATACAGATGGATAATGATATTGTCAGGGCTGAGTGATACAAGTGGCTATCAGAGTGTTTTCAAGGTGGAGTGATACGGGTGGATATCGGAGAGATAAAGGCGCCAATGTCAGGGATGATGTGTGATGTTCTGGGGGCATTATGTTGACGATATTCATGTGATAGGGTGATTCCCCTTTGTATGTCATACACCTTACGTGATTTGTTGTGTTGTTTTCAATGAGCTACTCGATGTCTTGATATTACTTGTTGACTTGGGCTGTAATAGTACACTCCCACAAGCATACACTGTAACATGCCTCTTATACTAGTTTGGGAGTATGAAACTTAATATTTATTGATTGTGCCCATGTATTCTTGTATTATCTGCTTTCATGTTGATATTTAGCTTGTGACCACGCCACGCGGATTGTGATATTGAGCCTGTGACCATGCCGGACGGATTGTGATAGTGAGCCTGTGACCATACCGGGCGGATTGCGATTGTGAGCCTGTGATCATGCCGGGCGGATTGAGATATTGGCACATGAGTTGTCCGTGCGGTTGTGATTAGAAATGTGGGCACAAGGTGTCATGAGTATATGATTATCGGTTGAGACTCGTGACTTGTATTTATGAGATGAGGTATCTTGGAGTAAATTCATTGCGAAACTTGTGTTAGAACGACTTGATTAGAAGGTTGTTGTTTGTTTCCCTTATTTGGTTTCGGTTGGTACTTTCACGGTGTTCTTATTACTTTACTGTTTATATCACCTGTTGATTCTTATTGCCATTTGCTAATTCCTGCTTTCATTATTAGCTTTATACTTTTATACTGCACGGGTTATTTGACTAATAGGTGTCCTAACTTGTACCTCGTCATTACTCCACCGAGGTCAGTCTTAATACTTACTGGGTACCGACCGTGGTATACTCATACTATACTTCTGCACATTTTTGTGCAGATCCAGGTATTGGAGATATCGGACTCAGGCAGAGTTAGCTTATTGATTGTGAGGATTCAAGGTAGAGCTGCTTGGTCGTCGCAGTCCCTTGGAGTCCTTTTCTTTCATTGTACTATCAGCTTGTTATTTGAACAGTATTATATTTCGATCTTGGAGATCTTTCCATGTATTCAGCTAGAGTTCGTGACTCTGTATTACTTAGTCTTGGGAGGTTGTAGTGATTATTGTCGCATAGGCTTATTTCACATTTTTTCGGTATTTATATAAATATCTGATTTAAAATATTAATGTTAAATAGGATTAATTGTTGTAAGTAATCGGCTTACCTAGTCTTAAAGACTAGGAGCCATCACGATGCCTAACGCGGGATTTTGGGTCGTGACACTAACTTCTTGAGGAATGGACTCGATGAGATTTTCCGAAGATGGTGCCAATAGTTGGTCATCACTCTTTTCTTCCCCTTTATCAGCATGGCAACAAGAGGTCTCAATACCGTCATGAGAAATCTTCGTGCGGAACCAACATGGCAAGAACTCCTCCAATGTCACTAGACATCGTGGCTTTTGAGGGTGGTAAACCTCCACTTTTGCTTTCCTCAAATGATTAACCGGATTCCATTTTCTCTATCTTTTTACCATCATTTTTCTAGTTGGTTGTTCTTTTGATTCTTTTCGTGGGCTTCTTTTGTGGCGCCTTCGATGAGTCATTAATGTCCAACCTTCATCATCGTCAGGCTGATCAACTTCAGCTTTGTTGTTCTCCAGTAATTCTTCATCTTTACTTTCTTTGAAACTACATAATTCATCTGAATTGAATGAGCCAAAGGTGATAGAGACTTGGTTTGCGCTTGCTTTCTCATCTTAAAGCACGATCTTCTTTTTACGATCCAAGTCCATAACTTTGTCCTTGAACACAAAGCACTTCTCTAGAGGATGGCACACAAGTCGATGGCATTTGCAGTAATTTGGGCCTTTCGTTTTCCTATCTTCATTTGGCCGCTTCATCTCTGGAAGCTCAATGAGCTTTAACTCGAGGAGTTCTTCAAAAATTGCTGGCTCATCAGAATCCAAAATGGGTACTCCTTCTTTTGCATTTCTTTTAGAGTCAAGTTTACACTTGGCTTATCTTGAAAAGAAGAAGATTTCATACTCTACTTCCTGCTCACCTTCATTGTGAACTTCACAAGTGATGTGTTGATATTCATAGCTTCTTTGCTTTTAGACTTGGGTACAAATGTGCTCCATTTCCAGACTTTTTGCTTGTCGTTCCCTTTGTGAGGCTCATAGATGGGCAGCCTTTCATTTCCAGCGGAGGCCATGCTCAATTCCATGTCAAGGGCATGAGTCACAGGTTCTTCACATGTGCTCGGCTTGATACCTTGCAAGATATAGTGCAGTCCCCAATGAATGCCTTAGATGCACATCTCTATGTCAGAAGCTTCACTAAGCCTGTCTTTGCAGTTGAGGCTTACATTCCTCCAGCGATTTATAAAGTCGATAACTGGTTCACCCTTCCGTTGATGAGTATTTGTAAGTTCCACCATGCTCACAGTGCGCCTTGTGCTATAAAAGTGATTGAGGAACTCTTGATCTAGTTGATCCCAACTATTAGTAGATCCCGCCTCGAGGTTTGTATACCAATCAAAAGCATTTTTGTTTAGCGAGCGGACAAACTGGTTAACGAGGTAATCTCCATAAGTCCCAGTATTGTTGCATGTCTCAATGAAGTGCGCCATATATTGCTTTGGATTTCCTTTACCATCAAACTATATTTGGAGGTTGGTAGCCAGCAAGCATCTTCAACATATCGGTCCTTGTAGTGTACGACTTTGCATATGTAAGGGAGGACTTGGAAGCAACTTTATACTTATTTTTGATAGTTCCTTCAATGAACTCCTTTAGTTGATCGATTGGAATCATCCCTTCAGATGAGACAATGATAGCCTTATTGGATGCTACTTGTCTTGGAGGAGAATCACTCTTTGGAAGTTCTGGGAGCTTGCGGGGGGAATGGGTGGATTCTTCTTCCATCAAGATTCCCACCCAACTTGTTATCTTGTCAATTTTAGCATCTTGATTTTGCATGCACTTGGTCAAGCCAACAATTGCTTCCGTCAAGTTTGTCAGCTGCTCCTCCACAGATGAAGCGTTCGTCACTATTATTTGCGTAATTGTTGTGGATGATGGGGAATAGCATGGATTGTCACACAGATTGATCCTTGATTGGCTCATGATATGCGGTGTGAGTGGGGTGGATCCATCACTTGAAGTATCTTCATCTTCCTTCACAACAGAGTTCTTGGATCCGGAGAGGTTAAGCAGAGGTAGAGTTTTCTTCATCCTTTTAGCAACATCGTTTCCTCCTTCATGTGCGTTTGTAAACGATCTTGCTCCTTTTGAGGATGAAAATCCGAAAATAGGAGTTGATGCGGACGGAACTTGGAGTGCTTGTTGTCCTAAAGAGCGTACTTTGCTCCTTGTAACTGGTCCAAAGCTTCCAAAGGTATGTCGAGGATGCTTTCCACATCAGCGTAGAACCTGGAATTAGCAGCCTTGGTAGAAGCTGATCTGGATTTGATTTTCTTTGAAGCCATTTCAATGTTCTTGAACTTTGGTGATTAAAAATTTAAGATGAGAGGTAGAGATTGTCCCACTGGGCGTGCCAGAATTGTAGACAATAAATTACATCAAGAAAATAATCGAGAGCGAAAAATATTACAAGAACCGTAGTATTTTATTTCAAACAATATGACTGCTACAATCTCTATGAATTCTCTGATTCTTCTTTCCAATAGTAAATAAAAGAGCCTTCAAGCTTAATCTTGAATTTTATTTTATTTTATTTTAATCTAAGTGCTTGAGGTCTGATCTTGATCTTGACGTATTTTTAATCCAAGGGCTTGCAGCTTGTTCTTGAATCTTCTTCTTGATCTTTTAATCCTTAGAACACTTGAATGCTTGTAGCTTTTACAGAAATCTGCATCGTTTGATCCACGAGCTCTCTCTTGATTCTTGTTATAACTTCTGGTGTCTTTTTTGAGTTTTAAAGACTCCTATTTATAGTTGTAGAAGAGAAAAGTTGTGATGAGAACAAACTCTTTCCGACCAATCAGATTGAAGCGTGACAATGTGCATTTGATTGGCCAGAACATGTCACTTGCACATGTGGCACGAATTTCACTGGCATTTTGATTTGACTTGGCATGCCTTGTCATTTTAACACATGGCATGAACCTATTGGCTCTTACGTTTGACTTGTCGTGCCATGTCATTTCACACATAGCACTAAACTGGGCCTCTAGGAAGATGTCATATTGGGCTTAATGAAGTGGGCTCATCACTTGTAGCCCAATTAAATGGGCTAGCTTAATGAGTTTGGACTTATTTATTTAACTCATGTATATTGGACTTATCTAATAAATCCAATTATATTAGCACGTAATTTTATATTTGGACTAACATATATAGTCCAAATTATTTTATTGAATTTAACTCCAATAAATTTTGCATGCCTACACATTGTTTTTGAGTAATTTAACTGTAAAACTTACTCAAAATATATATGTTTATCTGATTAATGTTGGTAGATAGAAAGTTGGGAGGACCAAAAAGTTCGTATTGGACTGCAATTAATCAAATTGAAGAACTCTAAAATTTGATCAAGAAAGGGTGACTTCTGCAGATATAATTCAAATTTACTAGGCAGATGGTAGTAATATTGCATATCAATGCGATATTATCAAATGGTAGTCCTCCCTTGTACTTCACGTGGTCGTTAATACCCTTCTGAACTTGGCAATTTCATAGCCTCGGCCCCCTAGACGCTGACAATCCATGAGATCGTGACACACGGCATTTTTTTACAATAAAACATATATCTTTATCTTTTAAAATCCATCAAATATCTAAATTATTTTTTTCGTTCCAAAATCGATAAAAATAAAAATTTGAAACAACGTTATTTTGATTGTAATATTTTATTTGGCTAAAGATAATAATATCTTAATCAAGTTACTTTTACATATTCAAACAGAAGGAATACACAGTTAGAACATATTATCATTGCATCTAAAAAAAATTAAAAAAATACGTTGTTGGAGCTCCATACATTGGCTAAATAAATATTTTTGCTAAAAATAGTAAAATTTTGACCAAATATTAGCAAAATTGACTCGAAAAAGAAAAATGCATAGTTTAAATAAATAGTCATTGCATACAACAACAACAACAACAAACCCAGTTTGATCCCATAAATGGGGAGTCGTTGCATGAAAATAATAATAATATACAATATTTTTTTCTTCTTGTAGAAAATACACCATTTGAACTTCATTACTTTGGCTAAATCTTCTTTTTATTTGGCTAAAATAAATGGAGTTTCAACTAACTTTTGTAAATTGGACCGGAAGTAAGATAAGAAATACATAGTTGAAATATATATTCACTATATCTAAATAAATACTTGTCACGACCCAATTCCCAACCCGGTCGTGATGGCGCCTCTCGTGAAGACAAGGCCAGCCAACAGAACAACAACGCCTCTTTCCAAAAAATTTTAAACATAAATGATTAGATAAATACAACTTAATGACAATAACAATCGATATATATGACCCAACACAGCCCGACCGGGGTGTCACAAGTCACGAGCATCTAAGGAAGTCTGAACACGACCACAGGGTCAATAATATACAGAATAAAGTTTAGAATCAAAAGACGAAATCCGGTGCCGCGAACGCCGGCGGTCACCTTGATCGGCTACGATAGCAAATCCTCAACCAGCTCAAACCCGCTACCGGGTAACCAATACCTGCATCTGCATGCGAGGTGCAGGGAGTAAAGTGAGTACTCCAACTCAGTGAGTAATAAAGGTAAATAATAACTGAGCAGCAAGAAATCACGAAAGGCACTCCATCATGCTATATAGAACAGTGCTACCCTTTGAGAAAACAGTAAAACCGTGAAATACTTTAGAAAATCTATCTGGGCTCAGTTAAAACCTCTTTTGAAAATATATTTTTCAACAGTTAAGCGAATGAATGCGAAACAGATAGTGCAAGTCAGCACATAAGTCAGCCCCTCGGGCACAGCACTCCATCAACAAATAACACCAGGGTATCAGGTAAGCAGTGCAAGAAGTAGCATAGAAGCCAATGAAATGCGAGTGCTGAATGTCATGACACGCAATACAAACAGGAACCAATGCATGAGTGCGATGCAATGCATATGACCACTGCGGCGTGCAGCCCGAGCCAACCATATTTAACGTCGACGGCACTCACTGGGGGTGTGTACAGACTCCGGAGGGGCTCCTACAGCCCAAGCGCAATAATCAAGCCATCTCGTGGCATCAACCAGGCCCTCGGCCTCAATATCAATACAGTACCGCTGCGGCGCGCAGCCCGAGCCATCCATATATCCAGAAATCACTATAACACTGCTGCGGCGCGCAGCCCGATCCATGCTCAGTTCAGAGATGCACATAAGCCACTTGGGCAATATCAAAATAATGGTTCTCAGTTCAAAACGTCAATAAAATATTGTTTAAATTTTCAAATCTTAGAAAAATGGCTGAGTTTGCAAAAAAACAGTATTAAAACCCTGGACCGAGATCAAATAATATGCAAAGTTATGCGAATACAGTGATATCAATCCCTGAAGGATTCACATAGTTGGCACGAAGCCCAAACATGGCAATCAGCCCAAATTATGATGATAACAAGTAGTCTCAGTCAAATACGCGGTAAAAATCAACAACCGGGATGGACCAAGTCACAATCCCCGACGGTGCTCTACCCCACGCTCACATCCGGCGTGCAAGTCACCTCCATACAGCACCATAATGTGCAAATCCGGGGTTTCAAACCCTCGGGATATCATTTATACTGTATTACTCACCTCGAACCGGCGAAATCTCTAGCTCGCGACGTCTTTTCTCCTCGAATAGGCCTCCACGCGCATCGAATCTAACCAAACTCAGAGCGAATACATCACAATATGCCAAGGGAACAATGCCCAATCGAAAACAATCAAAATATAGCAAAATTCTCGAAACTAGCAAAACCCGAGCCCCGGGCCCACTTCTCGAAAAATTACAAAACTCACATTACCGGATCTTCGTCTCACCACGAGTTCATACATACCAAGAACTCCCAAATCCGAGCTCAAATGACCTATCAAATCCCAATTTGAAATATCAAAAACTCAAGCCCTAGTTCATAATTTTTAGGCTTAATTTCCATGAATTTCTAGACCAATTTCACAATATAATCGTGTTTTAAGTTCAAAAATCTAACCTCCAATCGATTCCCCTTGAAACCCTCTTTAATTTCCTTCAAAAACCTTCAAAAACGAGAAGCCATGGGTGAAAATAGACCCACCTTCGCGAACAAGCTGGTTTAAAAACATGTTGCCCAGCTCTATATTCCCCTTTCAGTGTGATCGCGGATGAATTCACGCGATCGCGATGCACAAAATGAGGACTCCCTCAATTACCTTATGTGATCGCAACAATATCCACGCGATCGCGAAGCCTTAGCTCCCAGGCCTATGCGATCGCAGCTTGAACACACGCGATCGCGAAAGCACCTCACACTGACCTATGCGATCGCAACCCACTCTACGCGATCGCGTAGAGCAACTCTGCCTCAGCCCTCAATTAAGTTTACGTGATCGCAAATCATTATACGCGATCGCATAGAACAAATGGTCTGCAACAGACCTGAAGCAAAANTGCAAATCCGGGGTTTTCAAAACCCTCGGGATATCATTTATACTGTATTACTCACCTCGAACCGGCGAAATCTCTAGCTCGCGACGCCTTTTCTCCTCAAATTGACCTCCACGCGCGTCGAATCTATCCAACATCAGAGCGAATACATCACAATATGCTAAGGGAACAATACCCAATCGAAAACAATCGAAAAATAGCAAAAATCTCGAAACTAGCAAAACCCAAGCCCCGGGCTCACTTCTCGAAAAATTACAAAACTCACATTACCGGATTCCTCGTCTCGCCACGAGTCCATACATACCAAGAACTCCCAAATCCGAGCTCAAATGACCTATCAAATCCCAATTTGAAATATCAAAAACTCAAGCCCTAGTTTTACCACTTTTTGATGAATTTCAACCAATTTCCATGTTAAATCTATCATAATCTCGTGTATTTAGGCCAAGGAACTTACCTCCAATCATCCTCCTTGAATCCCTCTTCAATTTGTCCCAAAGAGCTCTCAAAATACTCAACAATGGTGGAAAAATGACTACAACTCGCGGATGAAATGTTTATAAACTCACTGCCCAGCACTGGAATTCCTTCTTCGCGAACGCCGTCAAACACCCGCGAACGCGTAGCATAAAAATGCGTTGACCAATTTTTACCTTACGCGAACGCGGCATCCCAGACGCGAACACGATGCCTATTCCGCTTGAACCTTCGCGAATGCGGTATCCTGCACGCGAACGCGTAGCTTCCACCTGCCATACCATCGCGAACGCGGAACGACAAAGACCTCACCCCTCGCGGACGCGAGACACGAACTGCGAACGCGAAGGCAAAATTCACAGCCTCCTCATGCATCCTTTCGCGAACGCCAGAGCCTTCTCGCGAACGCGAAGGCCAAAAGCCTGCAACAGAAACTTCAGAAAATCTGCAACTTCAAAATACCAACAATGGTCCGATTGACCCTCCGAAACTCACTCGAGGCCCCCGGGACCTCAACTAAAAGTGCCAACACATCCTAAAACCTCTTTCAAACTTGTTCCAATCATCAAAACACCTCACACAACGCTAAAACCATTAAATCACATCGGATTCAAGCCTAAGTTTCTTAAAAACTTCCGAAATACGCATTCGATCAAAAACCCAACCAAACGGCGTCCGAATGACCTGAAATTTTGCACACACATCACAAATCACATATCGAAGCTACAGCAACTCTCGGAATTCCATTCCGACCCTCGGATCAAAATCTCACCCATCAACCGGAATTCGCCAAAATACTAACTTCGCCAATTCAAGCCTAATTTTACACTGGACCTCCAAAATCAATTCCGATCACACTCCTAAGTCATAAATCATCCCCCGAAGCTAACCGAATCACCGGAAATCACATCCGAGCCCTCCAACTCAGTAGTCAACATTCGGTTGACTTTTCGAACTTAAGCCTTCCTTAAAGAGACTAAGTGTCTCATTTCTTATCAGAACCAATCCAAATCAATTCTAACACACCACATACCGATAACGAAACATGAAGAAGCATAAAATGGGGGAAACAGAGCGGTAATACATGAGACGACGGGTCAGGTCGTCACATCCTCCCCAACTTAAACCAGCGCTCGTCCTCGAGCGTACCCAGAGTTGTACTAGAAGCCAACCAATAGCTGAATGACCTTACCAAGCATACACCCGGGGTGATCCCACGTCACCCTATCTCGCATAGGTCCGATAACACAACATAGCTGAAATCTCACAATCCATCTAGACCATAAACCGTAGAACCACATTGCACTTTCTGAAATCATACACAAGATCAGAACCTCACGTCTATATTCAGAATAAACCCGAACCAGCTGTAATAACCCATGCCTGCAACCTCAGGTGAGACCATCGGATATACCACATAATCCAAACACTCGAAACGATAACCTCTATTCACAGCAGTTGCCCACAATAACCAAATACCGGTAGAAAACCTCTTATTAGCCAAAGTCTTATTCCAACACTTTCACATACTGCCAATGATAAATGAAACACGCGATAAATCGTAACCATTTCTCAGCTCAACCATTCATGAAGCCACTTCCCTTTGACTAATACCACAACAGATTTCCGGCCGAACCTCGATATTATCCTTCTAACAAGCTGAAACCAAATCTGTTCGTATTCATTAATGACTCCAACGATCACCTCGAATCCAACACACCACTCTGGTGATATGACACCTCAACTCAGGCCTACGACACAACTTGCATAATACACGCACCAATAAGAAACGATCCGAATATACTCAAATCCTAATGACTCAAACGAAAGAGCTGTACCTCAAGCTCATCGATACCATCACCACACAAGGCTGAGACCCCGTCTCATATCATAGAGATAGAATACCTGAATCTACCTTGAAAGGTCATAATTCCACGTAGCCTTGCTACAATGCGCGACCCTATCCAATATTGTTACACATGAAACACCTCAAGTCGCTATGCTCAAAACCGACAGCCACGCACAATTTGATGTCTGAAACCAAAGCAATTCATTACACCCACGGTGAAAAAATAACATACGTCACGTAACCCGATAGGTCATAGCCAATACTCCGTTTATTGATCAACACTCAATTACTCTTCCCGCTCGACTTTCTCTATGAACCCCAATAGAACCGCACCACATGTGCCCATATCCAACAAATCATAACGCCTCGCAGCACAGAAAAGCCACTCATAGATCTCCCCATATCACTAACAAGTTCAATAACGATCGAATCAACCTATCCCTCAACAATACAATTCGGGGCCAACCAAGCCAACTCAAGCTAAACACATATCCAATCAGCCTACCAATGAACTCTTTACCAAGAAGCCTGAAGCTGCTCCTTCCACTACTATAACTCCTGCCGGAGCCGTACGATACGGTGCCCGGCACCAAATAAATACCGAAATCCACAATCTCGCCCGGCGACATGCCCGGCCACAAGAAACGCATCCGAAAAAGTCCCTCAATACCGGAACTGAACCAATGGTAGAAACCCCTGCACTGACATCCGCCACGAAGGCCCAATTAAGAAAAACAATCCTTCCCAGCCGTCCGCTGGTCTTTGGAATACAAACCACTCTATTAGAACATGATCCGATGCACCTCGCCACGCAACCTGTGGCATTTTTCGACATAGCCCATAGCACAATAGTCTAGAATAACCCAACACTGAGACAACCAGTCTACACCCCAATATCATATCCAAAAATCTAATATACCAAGCAAAGAAAGATCCACTCGGGCCTCCAAATCCCAATAGCCGCTAACGGTACCAATACACAGATCCACAACCACTACATACTCTGTACCTGAGAACTCCCAGTCTCCAACTCCATATAGCACACGAACCACTGTACCTGATCCCAAATTTCGCCGTATGAATACATATTACACCTCGAGTACCCAATCATTCCACGAAAGATATTCTAAAATTCCCCTGTGCCATCAAACAAACTCAGATATCAGCAGTCGATCTAGCAAGAAAGCACCGCAATACTAGCGTAGTATCATCAGTCTAATCACATTACCCTTTTTCCGAGACATTTACTCTCGTCAAATCACTTCCAATTAGCAGTACCATTTCCTTGATTACCTGAGGCTACCCGTTGCCTAAGAGTCTTATGAACTCCTTTTCAGAACTGAACTGTAACTTACCTCATCAAGAACTTCCGCTGATCCCATTTGGAAGAAAATAATCACACATCCCACGTTTCGCATGCCCGTGGAAAGATATATACATCTCCAAACCACGGTAAAACCCAACAAGGACTCTCTCCCAATTCCATTTGCACAAGCTAAACTGCCAGGACTGAATCCTTCTACCCCAAACCAAGCTAAGCAAGCTGTCAGGACTCAAAAGTTTTGTTGCACAGTACCTGTAAGGCTCATTATCCCGAACACATACGAAGAATTAATCATACCTTCACCATACCGACTCAGTCTACTATCAACCTATTCCATTTATCAAATTTCCCCTCTGATCCCTCATCAACTTGGTATTCCCCCTTGCTGTAGCACCACAATACCTCAACCTAGGTTTACCACACGAGACTCGAACATAAGACCACACTGTCTAAGACCCATAAGCCACCGAATACTCTCTCAAATGTTCCCAGAAGTACCACATTCCAGAATACTTTACTTGAAGAACTTCCTGCGAATCTGAATTCGTTACCATTACTTTCCAGATACTGATACATAGGATCCCATAATCAACATAAAAATACCACATGCCTTGACCCTTTTCCAATGAAAACACAGTCTCTACCCACATACACAACCTTAAGACACCTGATTGCTACATGTAGAATCTTGAACACATTACAACCATTCTCGAGAGTCATTTACTCCTCATTCGAACTGCAATTTACCTGATCAAACGGACATAACGACTCGTGCCTCATTAGCACTCTGACGCCGCAGGATATGATCTCATTCCAATACAAACAAACATCTTCCTTCTCTATACACTGAGCATTCTTTATCAACAACAGCTCAAGACATCCTATTAGTTTCACACATCTACAAAGCACCATATAACCTTTGTCAAAATTTTGCTTCACTCGCGCCATCCTCGGCTCAATTTCTGCAACCAGAACTGATCCGCCAGCATACCTCAAAACGGAACCATCATAGCACATAACCGTGCGATCAGCTAATCAACAGCAACCTCCCCAACTTGGCTCGAAGCCATGTATCAGGACACACTCAATAACCCATAATACTTTTACTTTAATGATGACACAATATCATAGTGAGATTAAACTCAAATCATCTACTAGTTTGTGAAAACACAGATCATCTAGTACTGAAATCCTCTGCAAACCTTGCATTCATCCCCACATCAGCTGAGTCCACTCTCTTAAGAGACCCAAATTTTTAAATTACAACACGTACCTTTCAATTACACATGAGATCTTCTAACGTACACATAAGGATCATACCACTTAAGAACACTCCGTAGGGGATGACCCACCTGCTTCGCCTCAATTCAGTATTTCAACATACCTTCCACCATCATATACGCTACACAGTCATTTAGTCTTTCTGAGTCTGAACTCATACCGCCACATGTAATGCACTTCACTTCCCAACTAGGAGACACGAAAATATTTTTCACACGCCTATACTCGGGCCACACATCAAACTACAATAGGAAACGAACACTTAACCGTTCATCTACTGCCCAACAGACCTCTTCGTCACTATGAAGTCATATAGATACATCCCGTAGTACTAACATACTCATCACATGGATATCCAACCGCCATTCCGGCTAATAAGACAATACCGAACATACAAGTTCAAAACACTTGCTCACACAATCAGCACCTCGGTGCTCAAGCCATAGGCAAAGATCCGGCCTCAAGTCCTCCAGACTGGCCCAATATCAAACTCACGGAGGTTATATCTCGCCCCTTGATCGGGGAATCACCAGCCATCAAGGCACATATAGAACTGAGCGCTCGCGTGCGCATACACACGTGTGGAAGGAATTTCAAGAGCTATATCACAAGCTGAATCAAGTACGCACGATAAGAATTCCAAGAATGTGAAGTTTTCCTAAAGGTTCTACAGCCTCTCGAGGATAAATACAGACGTCTCCGTACCGATCCGCGAGACTCTACTAAACCTGCTCATGACTCGTGAGACCTAGTAACCTAGGCTCTGATACCAACTTGTCACGACCCAATTCCCAACCCGGTCGTGATGGCGCCTCTCGTGAAGACAAGGCCAGCCAACAGAACAACAACGCCTCTTTCCAAAAAATTTTAAACATAAATGATTAGATAAATACAACTTAATGACAATAACAATCGATATATACGACCCAACACAGCCCGACCGGGGTGTCACAAGTCACGAGCATCTAAGGAAGTCTGAACACGACCCCCAGGGTCAATAATATACAGAATAAAGTTTAGAATCAAAAGACGAAGTCCGGTGTCGCGAATG
>NW_017670572.1:154669-193614 GCF_001879085.1 Nicotiana attenuata | reverse complement strand
GGCCTTCGATAAAATTTCAAAACCTGCCAAAAGGTTACCCTCGGCAAAAGCATCGTCTAAGAACACTTAAGCATTTTTGAAAAACTTCCGGTCACTTCGAGTTTTCAAAGCTTCGAGCAAATAAAAAATTGCATCGAGGTCAGGTTCTGTTTGGACCTTCGAAAAACAAACGACTTATTACTACATTTGATTCTATGCTAAGGCTTTAGAAATTTTTGCGAGAATAGAAATGATGAAAAGATGCTAAAAAAAAATAAAATTGCCAAAAGGGAAATTTTTATATATTTTGGAATATCATTACATAGGTCCAACAAAAACGGCCTCGAAACAAACAAAAAATATCTACACAACACAAAAACAAAGAAAAAAAATCTAAGGCGTTCACGCTTGATCTTTACCGGAGCCCGATTCGTCGCTAGAGCCGCCAGAGCCTTCAGATACTTCGGAACCCCCGGAGCCCTCTTCACCTTCGGGTTCTACTAGTTTCTTCGCCTTGGCCTCAAGTCTTTTTGCCTCCTCGATCTCGGCAGACAAGTCAAAGCCTCGGGTTTGGATCTCTTCGAGGGTCTCCCTTCGAGACAGCTGTCGCAAATATTCGGCATTGGTCGTCAGGCGGGCCTCGGCTTCTTCGACATCGGCCTTGTACTGGGCAACCATTTCTTCAGCATCGGCTGAGGTTGTCTCCAACTTGGACCTTGTTGCTTCGAGCTCTTTACCAAGGGCGTCCTATTCTGCGATGGCCGAGCCCAGCTGTGCTCGGAGATCCTCATTTGGTTGAGCCCGTTTATCAGCTTTCTCCTTCGCCACTCGAAGTTGAATCTCTATTGAAGACAACTTTGCTTGGGCGGTTTCCTTCTCCGAGGCCAGCAGATCCATCTTGCTCTTCCACCCATCGGCCATGACTTGGATCTCGTCCATCTCTTTTCAGAATTGGTCGATCTTCTACTGGACCTGCGAGGTATCGTTATTAACCATGCGACCAATTCCTCATTTCTAACTTCAAAGATCTTTACCTTTCAACCAAGTCGGCATGCTCCCGCCTCAGGATCGATGCTTCTTTCTAAGCCCTATCCAGTTTGTCCGTAAGGTCCTTAATGACCCCGTCTTGTTGCTCGCCGAGGAGCTTACGCATCCCTTTTTTTAGCTTGCTCCCTAAGCTCAAGATCAAGCTGGTTGACCTCGACTAGGTACCGTAGGAAGATTTCATGATGAAGTACCGAGGCCTGCAAAACAAAGAAATTCGTGAGACATACCCAAACCTAAAATAAAAGTCGAAAAGATGTATTGACGCCTTAACCGGTTCAATGCCTGTTGCGCCTCGCTGAAAAGACACGGCACATCCACCTCGTTCATTTTTGCCTGGTCCTCCTCGGTCACCAGGCATCGGTGGTAACTGGCTACTCCCACGGGAGCAGATAAAACCCGAGCATCCTCCGGAATAATAAAGATAACCAATCTCTTACGACCGGGGTCCACACTCGGAACAGGGAACTGATTAATCAGTTTTGGGCTAGAACGTCGCCCACCAGCTTTCGACGATGCATCCTTCCTCGCGACTTCGAGGTCACCTAGACCAAAGAAATCTTCTAAAGTGGACGAGTCCACACCATCAAAAAAGGAATGAAAGGGGATCTTCCGCACCATGGATCCTTTCATTGGACTTCCCCTTTCCTGCTTGGGCATAATCGAGCATGGAGTCGATGTAGCAGGGCGTCCTCGTAATTTCTATTATACCGGGCGCTTCCTTCGGAGCAGAGTTGGTGTCCTAGGGAGTCCCACCCTGGGTCTCCATATCGACCTATCGAGTCTGAGAGGGGTCAGCCTCACGAGTCTCCCCCTTGGATGCCTCGTGCTCTCCGGATGGGTAGTTCCGTGGGCGACGAAAATGAGGTCTTCATCCGGCTCGTCCCTGAGCCAGAGAAGAGAATCGGAATCTGGCACCGTGGAGCTAGAGCTCTTCCTGGGATTACGAGCCACCCTCTTCTTTGGTTTCGCCTCAAGGCCCGGGGAGCCCAAAGGTTTTCTTTTCCTTATCTTCTTTTCCCCCGCGGAAGCCCCGGGCTGTCCCGAAACGGAGGGATCGACGGGGAAAGATACGTCTTCATCCCCTTCCAAAGGCCTAAGCTCGGTGGTCTTAGGCAGACCTATAAAAGAAAAGAGGAGAAGTCAGCATGTTGTGGGATAAAAGACACGATAATAATTGATTGGAGGGGAACCTTATCATGAGAACGGGCTTCCTATCGGCCCCTCGACAACTTGATCCATGAGCGCTCAACGTATGACATCTGTTTGCACATGCCTTCGATCTACTCCTTACGCCGGAGGACCGCATTTTGGAACTCGGGCAACAACTGCACAATCACAAGAGTGAATGAAAGGGAGGAAAATAAAGGAAATTTGACGCTTAAGGAGAAGTTGTACTTACGAGATGCATTCCACTTCTCAGGGAATAGCATGAATTCGGGAGGGATCAAATCTTCGGTCTTCATCCAAATGAAGCGTCCCTGCCAGTCCCGATCTCAGTCTTCATCAATACTCAAAAAGGGGGCCTTGCTGGCCCGACGAGTAAGCTCAATTAGTCCCCCTCAGAAAATTTGGGGACTGTATAAACGGAGTAGATGATCAATGGTGAACCGACGAGATTCGGTCTTGTTCACGAAGTATCGAAGGAGGATCACGATCCTCCATAGGGACGGGTGGATTTGCCCGAGGCACACCTCGTACCTCTTGCAAACGTCCAAGATACTGGATCCACCAGGTCCAATGTGAAGGGATAAGTGTAAACACTTCAATACCCCTTCACATGGGTAGTAATGGCATCCTCAGGCCCGAGGATTACCATGTTCTTACATTCCCGGTTCCGTCCTCTCGGACCACGAGAAGGACGTCTTCGGTCACGGAGCATATGTACCTTGAGGCTCCCTCACCCTGGTCCTGCTTGGACGAGGTTTTCTCGACCTTGAAGCCATCCGCAATAGAACTACCCCCAGAATAAACACTTTCAAAGGGGGCTGAGGAGCCGGTTCGGTGGTTGTCGACTCAGTGGCAGCCATATCGGGAGCATCCGCCTCGAGGATAACCATTTCGGGATTGAGTGTCTCAGTACCAGTGGCCGATTGGAAAGAAGAAGAGGCAACCTTTTTGGGAATTGATTTGGAAGTTTTAGCCATTGTTGGATGGTAAAATTTGAAGATTTGAAAAAGAAGTATGGACGATTGGAAGAACAAGTTTGAAAGTTGAACAACGGAATATAAAGAATTTAAGAAGATCTGGGCAAGAATCTGTGAGCAATTATGAAGATTTGAAGATCAAAAGATGAAGGTATGAAGGTGTGAAAGAAGTTGATGACAGTTGGGAAGTTCGAAGGTAAAAGCTTGACTGAAAAGTTTAAGAAGAACAAGGCAAAATGGCCTCCAGGCCACCCAAACTTGCACCCATTTGTCAACCCGATAAATGAACTTAGGATTTTCCCATTTAAGCACCTCTACTTGATAAAATGACCACTAGTAAACACCCTCCTTGAGCGTGTTCTTCAATTGCTAAGATATTACTACACGTCACAACTTAACCTATTATTTTTTGACATCTGTACTTTATAGATCCCATTAACTAATTAGTAATAAAAATTTTAGAATCTATTCCCATCCTTTTTATAAACATGCAACCATACGAAACCGCGGCCACCGGTGGAATTGAGGGGAGTTGCTTTATACAATCTAATTTTCTTGTTTCTCTTCCTTTATATGCACTAGGACCGAAGTTGATGGGAGTTGCTGGTGTCACTAATCCGGCCGGAATTTTTGGAAAGTTATGGCAGCCTCTTTCTCATTTAGTAAAATATTCAAAAAGGTATATTATTCCCTATGGATTCAGAACTCCTTGAAATTGAATCTGTCGTTGAATCTGCCGTCATCTAAACTTTTTTAGGCACCAACAAGCTTGCCGGAGTAATTTTAGGGGGCTTGGGCAGGTTTGAAAAGTACCCATTTCATTTGTAAAGAAAAAAGGGTTCCCAAAATTGTCGGAATGATTTTGTGGCCATGAAAGCTTGAACGAAGAAGAGAAATTAAAGAAAGAAAGATGAAGGGAGGGAGGTGTGGGTTTAGGAGAGGTGGACATGAAGAAAGAAGGAGACGAAGAGGCTATCTGGAGAGATTTCCTTTTTCTTTTTAATTTATTCTCTTTCTTATTTATTTCTTATTTTAGTGTTTCTTTTAAAAAAATTGTGAGAAAGCACGGGAGAAAAATATTCTTGATTAATAATGACAATGATACAATGAGCCCTATATATATAATACGTGTCCTACTCCTAATACATATGGAACTAGGGTTATTTACTACTATTTAACTATCAAACTAACACTCCCCCTCAAGCTGGTGCATATAAATCATATGTACCGAGCTTGTTACATATGTAACTAATACGAGGACCAGTGAGAGACTTGGTGAAAATATCAGCAAGCTGATCATTCGACTTCACAAATTTTATAGCAATATCTCCCGAGAGTATCTTTTCTCTAACAAAGTGACAGTCAATCTCGATGTGTTTAGTTCTCTCATGGAATACTGGATTTAACGCAATATGAAGAGCAGCTTGATTATCACACACAAGTCCCATCTGACTAATCTCACCAAATTTCAACTCCTTGAGCAACTGTTTTATCCAAATTAGCTCACATGTGGCCATAGCCATTGCTCGATATTCTGCTTCTGCACTAGACCGAGCAACCACATTCTGTTTCTTGCTCTTCCAAGATATCAAATTTCCTCCTACTAAGACACAATATCCAGACGTAGAACGTCTATCAGAAGGTGATCCTGCCCAATCAGCATCTGAGTATCCAACAATCTGCTCATGGCCTTGATCCTCAAACAATAAGCCTTTGCCTGGAGCTGATTTTATATACCGAAGAATGCGGACAACTGCATCCCAATGACTATCTCAGGGAGAATCCATAAACTAACTCACAACACTCACATGAAAGGAAATGTTAGGTCTAGTCACTGTGAGGTAATTTAATTTACCAACCAACCGCCTATATCTTGCAGGATCGCTAAGAGGCTCCCCCTGTCCTGGCAGAAGTTTAGAATTCGGATCCATCGGAGTGTCAACAGGTCTACAACCTGTCATTCCTGTCTCCTCAAGAATATCTAAGGCATACTTCCGTTGTGAGATCATAATACCTGAGCTAGACTGAGCGACCTCAATACCCAGAAAATACTTTAATCTGCCCAGATCCTTAGTCTGAAAATGCTGAAAGAGATGTTGCTTCAACTTACTAATACCATCCTGATCATTACCGGTAATAACAATATCGTCAACATAAACGACCAGATAAATACAGAGATTTGAAGCAGAGTGCCGATAATATATAGAGTGATCAGCTTCACTACGAGTCATGCCAAACTCCTGAATAACTGTGCTGAACTTACCAAACCAGGCTCGAGGAGACTGCTTTAGACCATAGAGGGACCGGCGCAACCGGCATACGGCCACTAGAATCCCCGTGAGCAACAAAACCAGGTGGTTGCTCCATATAAACCTCATCCTCAAGGTCACCGAGAAGAAAAGCATTCTTAATGTCCAACTGATAGAGAGGCCAATGGCGAACAACAGCCATGGATAGAAAAAGGCGGACTGATGCAATTTTAGCCACGGGAGAGAAAGTATCACTGTGATCGAGTCCAAATATCTGACTATATCCTTTGGCAACAAGACGAGCCTTAAGTCGATCAACCTGGCCATCTGGACCAACCTTGAATGCATACACCCAACGACAACCAACAGTCGATTTACCTGAAGGAAGAGGAACAAACTCCCAAGTACCACTCGTATGTAAAGCAGACATCTCGTAAATCATAGCCTGTCGCTATCCGGGATGAGACAGTGCTTCACCTGTAGACTTGGGGATGGAAACGGAGGACAAAAATGACACAAATGCACAGTGGGATGATGAGAGACGATGGTAACTTAAACCAACATAATGAGGATTAGGATTAAGTGTGGACCGTATACCTTTTCGTAGTGCAATAGGTTGATTAAGAGGAGACAAGTCCGCAGTATTAGCAGGGTCAGGTGCAGGATGTGAATCAGCTGGGCCTGATGCTGGGGGCGGACGACGATGATAAGTCAGGAGTGGTGGAGCTATAGAAGGTTGAACTGGACTAGGTGGTGGCACTGGAGCTATAATTGGTGGAACTGGACTAGGTGGTGGTACTGGAGCTATAGATGGTGGAACTGGAGCTATAGGTGGTAGAGCTGCAACTGGAACTGTAGGCGGTGGAGCTATGGAGGAAGATGAATAGGAGATAGGGACTGAATCTCCAAAAGAAGGAACGGGTAGCACCTCAGAAATATCTAAGTGATTAACTAGACCTGTGAAGTATGATTGGGTTTCAAGAAAGGTAACATCGGTAGACATAAGAAATCACTGAAGGTCAGGAGAATAATATCGATATCCCTTTTTCGTTCTTGAGTAACCCAGAAATATGCACTTAAGAGCACGAGGAGCTAACTTATCTTTTCCTGGAGTAAGATCATGAACAAAGCACGTACTCCCAAAGACACGGGGTGGAAGAGAGAACAAAGGTAAGTGGGGAAACAGGACAGAGAATGTAACTTGATTTTGGATAGCTGAAGATAGCATACTATTAGTAAGATAACAAGATGTAAGAACTGCATCCCCCCAAAAACGCAGCGAAACATGAGATTGTATGAGTAGGGTACGAGCAGTTTCAATAAGATGTCTATTCTTTCTTTCAGCTACCCCATTTTGTTGGGATGTGTACGGACAAGATGTTTGATGAATAATCCCATGGGAGTTCATAAACTGCTGAAATGGGGAAGACAAATACTATAGGGTATTATCACTATAAAATATACGGATAGAAACCCTAAATTGATTTTGAATTTCAGCGTGGAAGGTCTGGAAAATAGAAAACAACTCAGATCGATTGTTCATCAAAAATATCCAAGTGCACCTGGAATAATCATCAATGAAACTGACAAAGTAGCGGAATCCTAAGGTAGAACTAACCCGACTAGGACCCCAAACATCTGAATGGACTAAAGTAAAAGGTGACTCGGCTCGATTATCAAGACGCTGCGGGAAATGGGAGCGGGTATGCTTACCGAGCTGACACGACTCACACTCTAGAGTGGACAAGTGAGATAAGCCAGGTACCACTTTCTGAAGTTTTGACAAACTGGGATGTCCTAACCGTTTATGTAATAAATCTGGTGAATCAGTAACGGGAGAAGTTATTGGAGGAAGACAAGATGCGAGTCCATGTGATTTTGCAAGGATAAGGTAATAAAGTCTATCTGATTCACGTCCGGTACCAATGATCCGCCCTATACTGCGTTCCTGTATAAAAACAAGGTCATCAAGAAATAAAACAGCAGATTTAAGTGATTTGGCTAAGCGACTAACGGCTATGAGATTAAAAGAACTACCAGGAACATAAAGAACTGAGTCTAAAGGTAAGGAAGGAAGTGGACTTCTTGACCTATTGCAGTTGCCATGGCTTGAGACCCATTGGCCATTATGACTGTTGGAAGAGATTGAGAATATGAGATACTAGTGAAAAGAGATTTGCTACCAGAAATATGATCAGATGCACCTGAATCAATGACCCAAGACTCAGAAGGTGAAGATTGGAGACACCAGTCATGCTACTATTTGTTGGAACAACGGAGGCTAATCCTGAAGATGTCTGTTTACGTGCTTTGTACTGAAGGAACTCAATATAATCCGGTAAACAAACCATCTGGATTGGATTTAATGCATTCGATCCAACAATTGTGAGTCTAAGGCTTCTAATAAGAATGACATTATAATGTTCACGCCGGAAAAGGTCAGAAAATTGTTTGAAAATCACTGTTTCACTGTTACTGTTCACCGGAAACACTGTAGCTCGCCGGAAAATAAAAAAGTTATCGGAATCTGACGTAAACTTGATGGGTAGGCTCGGAAAAGCAAGGCGATTACACTGTCCAAAAGAAACTTTTTGAAATTTTGGCCGGAACAGCCCTCACGCGTCGGCGCGTGGCACAGACGCGCCGCTGGCGGCAGAACTCCGGCAGGCGCGTGGGGGCGCGTGGGTGAGTGTTTTCATGTGGTTTTTTCTGGGGTTTAGTCGCTTATCTCTTGGGGACCTTTTGGTGGTGTTGGATTTTGCACAACACTGATAATTAGTGACTTTGACGCAAATAGTCACTTAGGTCACCGAAAAATCTCACGGTGACTGAGTTCTTTCTTCCCGGATGCCGCTGGAATGACGCACAGCGATCTATTCTCACCAAAGCTCTGATACCATGTGAGAAAGCACGGGAGAAAAATATTCTTGATTAATAATGACAATGATACAATGAGCCCTATATATATAATACATGTCCTACTCCTAATACATATGAGATTAGGGTTATTTACTACTATTTAACTATCAAACTAACAAAACTAAAATCGCCAAATGCACGCTCTCTATGAGCGTGATAGACACGCATCATTACCATATTAGCATTGTGATTGTTACATAAGCATGGTCAACGGTCAACTATGTTTATTAGTAGGCATTTTATCAAGTAGAGGTGTTTAAATAGAAAAATCGTAAGTTTATTTACCGGGTTGACAAATGGGTGCAAGTTTTAGGTGGCCCGGAGGCCAATTTGCCAAAGAACAAAGGATGGAAGCTTTTATAGGGAAGTAGGCGATGCTTCGCAATCGGAGGCAACCAGCCGATGAATGACACGTGTCCGAAGTCAGAATGACGGGGCTGATGGGACGTTTCGGCTCCTTCGTCGTAACGTCCGAAGGAAGGAACCGGAGAGCATCTATCATTTTCTATCGTTTCGGCAAACCTACTCTCTGAGAAACGAGGAGACTATCTGTGTATGGGTAAAACTGAGGCTAATGAGTACCCCGATTTCCCGGTGAAGCAAACGAAGCAAGGACATGACTGCAAGGAGTCGGAATCGAGGCCAGGAGCCTCTCGCGTCAAGGTCCGAGCAAAACACCTGCACTTGGAACCATCGAGACCATGCCCCCGGGTCCAGTTCGAGTTCCACGACCTCAGAGAGCATTACCAAACTGCCGTGCACGATTAACGAAGGACCGTGATACTCGTGTCCAACTTGATATCACTGCGTGAATCGCGGCCCATATCGGCGGTGGATCAGCGATTAGCGAAAAGGAAGATCTTTACCTTTCTTAGAATTGTACTTAGGGTAAAATTCCCCTACTATATAAAGGGGAAGCTGATTATTCATTAGGCACAGTGTAACACATATATCAAGGCAATATACATTTGTTTTCTCTGCTCCTAAAAGGTTATTCAAAGTTCTTGATTTTATTCATATAAGTGTTTGGCTCCGAACTAAAGGCAGGTTACCTGCTATGCTTATAGACGATCCCGGATCCAACATTACTACTGATTTGACTGTTTATTTCGTTTTTAATTTGCTTATCTAACGTCATTAATCATTTGTATTGAATTAGTCCACATATCTTTAAAACTGCGTATAAATTCAATTGTTATCCATTTATAAGGGTAAACAAAGTGGATTGGGTGGCCGAGTTAGCACCCCTCGTCACCTCTTTACCTTAAACAGATGCTACTGTGCCACCAGCGCCTAACCACGTCTCCCCTACTGAGTCATATCCTCAGATGCTTCTTAGAGGATTAACAGATGTTCCCCACGTATATCCATGAACTCGAACTTCCATTTTATTGGTTGAAAGTGAAAGCGTCTCAAAATAATTGAACAACGCCTCGTCTTTTAATTTATATTCTTTCGTTGACTGCTTTAGGTTTAAATAATGTCTTTTTTCTTTTTATTTAACACTTTTCTGACCAAAAGCTCATTCTTAAAGATATGGATTAAGATTTTTCAAAGTAATACCGTTCCTTATGGAGAATCATGACTTTTTTCAAGAATCATTTGGAAGGACTTATCACTCAACCACGTTATAGAATCTTTTTTTTTTCCTGCAAAATGATAGGTCTTATTTTAAAAATATATATTCTGTTCAGCTATAAGACACGTAAAATGCTTGGATACTTTATATTGTGGGCAAGGATAGTGAATTACTAACTTATTATCATTCCCCAACTCTCAAATCTCAAACATGAGCTGGGAAATTGATCACAGAGTATAGTATAATATGGCTGTCATTATATTGAGGAGGAACAAGTCAATAGTTTCCTTATAGTAATCATACTCGCATTATTTTTTTCTTATATAAAAAAAAATAGAAACTTGAAAAATAGTTCCTACCGAAGCACTAAACATGTACTGTAAACAAATTTCCCCGGGACAATTAAAAAATAGCCAGATTTACAAGTGGTCATTCAAAAATAGCCAGAGTTTCAAAAGTAATCAAAATTTAGCCACTTTTCATGCACTGTTCAAAATTCGAAAAATACTCCAGCATATAATGGAGTTCCAGCATAAGTATACTAGAACTCCAGCATAATATACTCGAGTTCCAGTATAATATACCGGTCCAGTATAATATGCCGGAAGTTCATACACAGGTGCTCCAATTTCCAGTATATTATGCCGGAACTTTCCGCGTGTTGGAGTTCCAGCATAATATGCTGGAAGTCATACATAGGTGCACTGATCTCCAGTGTATTATGCTAGACCGGTCCCTGTTGCAGCAAAATAATGACTATTTTTCATTGACTTTGCAAACGCTGGCTATTTTTGAATTACCAGTCCGTAAACTGGCTAGCCCGTGCTATTTTTACAATTTCCCATGCCCAATTTAAACTAAGGATTGTATTGTGTCCCCGAGGCAAATCAAGAAGTAAGAAGCTTTTTTTTTTTTGGGGGGGGGGGGGGGGGAGGGGGGTCTGAAGAGGTTATATTTATTACTCTCTCCATTTTACTTTATGTGATAACATTTTCTTTTTAGTCCGTTTTAAAATTATAATTTTATAATATAGTAAATAATTTAATTTTAAATTTCTTATTCTGTATACTCCCTCCGTTTCATATTAAATGAGGTACTTTCCTTTTTAGTCTGTTCCAAAATAAATGATACATTTCTAAATTTTGAAATAATTCAACTTTAAACTCCTCATTTTACCAATTTTACCCTTAATGAGAAGCTTTTATAACCACACGAAAGTCATGGCCCCACAAAGCTTTATCCCTTAAGGTTTTAAGACCACAAATTTCAAAAGTCTTTCTTTTTTTTCTTAAACTCCGTGCCGAGTCAAATTACCTCATTTAATTTGAAACGGAAGGAATATTTAATAAGATGATTTATAGCTACATAATATTTATAACTTATTTTAGACCATAAATTTTAAAAATCTTTTTTTTCTTTTCTTATAATATGTGCCTATTCAAACTTCACGTGAAGTGGTGGATGGAATATATATTAACTAACCACTACAAGATGTGAATCAAATCATTGCTCATGAGACAATTGAAAGCTTGGCACAAATAGAATACGGTGCCTATAAAATCTAAATTAAATCTATCACTAGGAACTATCTCCGCAACAACAACAACAATATACCTAATGTATTTTTACAAGTAAAGTATAAAGAAAGTAGTGTATACACAGACCTTACCTCTACATTGTGAAAGCAAAAACAATAATATATTGTTGATGAATACAAGTTCAAATGAATCTGCTTTATGTTCTAGTATTTGATGAGTACTTCATAAAGTAAAAAATGATTAACAGCCTATGATAATCATAATAAGAAAAAGCAGAAAACGAAAACCTTTCGTTAAATATAAGTAAACAATTTCATGTTAGACCTTGATTTTTGTGAAGAGAAGTAAATGCAGCTGCTGTCATCGTCATGTAGAAAGAAGGGGAAAAAAAGGGCCACATACATATACAACTCATTCAACTTAGCATTATTTTTCATTTTGACTCTATCTCTATCTTGTTTCATTTTGACCCACCAACTTTATTTTATATATTCCATTTTGGCCCTCCAACTTTATTTCTTATATTCCACTTTAATACAAAAGTTGAAACCAGTGCAAAAAATATAGCGCGCGTCTATCTCTATCTTTGCTTTGGCTGCTCATGAAATATACCTAATTATATGCGCACTTCTCTTCTTTTCAATTTATTCTTTAATTTTCAAAATTTAAAATATAAATCATACTCCATTCTTTAATTCTCTATTTTTTCCATGCTTAATTATTTCTTGATTTCTTCTATAAATTTTTGCTTTTGGTGTATTTATTTTATTAGTACTTTTTATACTCTATTCATCATCTATATATGACATTCTTTGTTTTTTATCCATGACCAATAATAATAGTCATAAATTTATGGGATTTTTACACTGCCCACCTTTATAATAATCGATGTATATATACACATATGTCAGGGGTGGTCCAAGGGGAAGCTAGTAAAGCCTTTGCTTTAGGCCCTTTAAATTTTGGGCACCACAAATATTTCTAGTTGTGAATTTACTATCTTATTTTCGTTTAGACAATATTGAAGTTTATAGAAAAAAAAGAAAAAGAATACAAAATCCTTATAAAAATGGAAAGAAAGACTATCTATTTTCTAACAATAGAAGTATTTTAGAACTTTGAATTAAGATACTCAAATCTTCATATTGATAAATAACGTCTTTAACAATAAGATCCAAGGTAATGAATTGTAAATACGTGGCTAACATCTTATTAATGTGAATTATCTTACCAATGTTAATATTAATATTATATTTTATAAGATACTACACTATAGACAAAAAGAAAGAAAGAAAGAAAGAAATGTAATATTAATACTATTTTTTACAAAATAAATATACTATGGACAAAAAAGAGAAAAAATTAAGGCCCCTTATTAAAACTTGGCTTTAAGCCATGGTTTTATTGAGACGCCTTTGATATATGTATAATATATTATATATATGTATATTGGTTAGCTGTTGTAATATTTTTTTCTGACTGACCAAATGTATAATTTCACCTAGAATTATTGCGGAAATATGCTAATACGAGAGATTCCACTTTAATTCGCTTTTATAGTGTACGATTTCCAAAAAGACATTAATGTATGAACTAGAGTAAATCGGGTGGATGACCGGATAAAAAGGAAAAGGAAGAAGCAAAAACGTAGTAAAACCATAGGTTGGGGAGAAAATTACTGCGACAAAGAATGAATACGTATAAAAGGCAAAAAAAGAGATCTAATTTCATGTCTTGGAAGTTATATAATTTGCATCCTATTTATTCAGAATCATTATCCTATTTAGTGAATTCTGAAATATCTATCTATATATGTATCATCTCTTCCAAGGCGAAAACTCGTTATCTAAACAAGAAGAATTAACTAGATTAGCAGCTCATACTTATTTTGGCATTCAGAGCTCATATTTTCTATGGTCATAAGATGGTGATTTTTTATTATTTTCGCTTCCTCTAGCTCGTCATATTCTGGTAATTGACTCCCCAACTGAACATGAAATCAACTGTATGTCTCAATTATTATTCCTTTCCTCTAGAATGAATGACGAAAGTTATTTTTCTGGAAATTGTTTTCCTTGAAAAATCTGTTTTAGCGTGTAGTTACCGTAAAATGTTTATCAAAAGGAAAAAAAAGATTTTCCTCGTTTTCGGTAGAAATCATTTTCCTTATAACTTTTTAGTTGTTTATTCTATCTAAACACCTAGACATTATTATTAATGATCTTTAGTACACAAATATTTTTCAAAACACACACAAATTTGTTAACATTATTATTAAATTTTAATATATTTTTCGAAAATATTCTCTACTCATCGGGCAAATATTTTTCAGAAAAATATTTGACGTTCTCTTGTATAATGACTTTCGTCATACCAACCCATTGGACACGATTCCTTTTTAATGAATTCGCATGTTTTAAAACTCCATGTGCAATAAAATAGAAATTTCGTTATAATTTTTAAAAATTTTAAAAAAAATGTTTGGAATAAGTGATATATATATATATATATATATATATATATATATATATATATATATATATATATATATACACACTCCATATTTTTAGCATTAGCTTGACTGTGTTTTATATGCATGGCATGTTTTATCTGCTTATATTATTGTATGAATTTCTCTGATCTGATCGTCTTGTTTATTTGTTTTCCACTTTCTTTTGATGATTGCGTATCACAAAGAAATATGCAATAATGATCTGTTAATCTGGATAGCATCAGTCGAATTAATGAAAGAGTTGGGTAATAATTTATCCAAAATTTTTAGGTCAAGATGAGCAGGCCAATTTTAAACCTGATTTTAGACCAAATGATCCCGGAGGGTTTTAGGGCATCAAATTCATGTAGATAAATTCTTGTAAATTTGTCCTTTTTAATTTCCTTTTTAGCTACATTTTACATGTCAGAATTCCTGCTATTGCTTCCCATGAAATTTAGAATTAGAATTGATAATGGTGCATGCATTATAATCCTATATAAATGAAAAAATTGCAGTGCAACAAGATCTGATGAGTCAAATTCTATGAGAGCAAATCAAAGGCCTTGTAATTATCAACTAATTCAGCTAAGTATTTTCTCATCATCAATCTTGTTGTGGCAATTAGCAAAAGAAAATGGATGAACATGGAGGAGGAACCAAAGTGACAGGAATTAGACAAATTGTGAGACTCAAACAATTGTTACATAAATGGCAAAATGTAACACTTAGCCCTAAGGGGAAAAACCACCAAAAACTCGATCGTGTAAAATCCTCGAATCGAAAAAATAATTCTTATGGAGGCATATCACCATCTATAAGCAAGAGACTACGGAGCTCCGGCATATACTGGGGAGATTCGGACGAGGATAATTGCCAGAGTCCCGAACCGCCTCACGGTGTACCAAGAGGATATTTAGCAGTTTATGTTGGACCAGAACTTAGGAGATTTATTATTCCTACAAGTTATCTTAGTGACCCTTTATTTAAAGTGTTGTTGGAAAAAGTTGAGGAAGAATTTGGGTTTGATCATAGTGGTGGACTTACTATCCCTTGTGAGATTGAGACTTTCAAGTTTCTTTTGCAATGTATGGAGAACCATCAGAGATTTCACCCTACTGATCATCACAATGATTCTGGTAATGTTCTTTCCTTTTCTATTCTTTGTATTTCTTTGTGTTTAACTTCTATGTATTAATTGGAATTAAAGTATTTATATAATCAGATCATTTATACAGTAATTATAGGTAAATTTGTATGATAAATATTAATGAAGAATCTTGTAAAAATAATACTCCCTCCAGTCTACTTTAGTTGATTTTTTGACATTTTTTGGTGGTCCGCAATATTTATTTTTTCATATATCAAGAAAGAACTAACCTCTTTTTTCTAAAGTTATCCTTGGAGTGAAAAGTCTCGGAATATCTATTATATTTCAATGAACAAATAAAGAGACAATAAAGGTTAATATGGTAAATTTTATTACTAATTAATGTTAAAAGGAGGATTCCTTAGCTCCCGTTTGGCGATAGATTTTGGCTATTTTTTTTAAAAAAAAATTAAAAATATTATTTGCTCATAGAATATGATTAATTTCTGAATTTTTTTTTAAGTTCCCAAAAACTAATTTAGGGTAGTTTTTGGGTGAAATTTTTTCTTCCACTCACAAAACTTCAACTTTTTTCTCAAATAAAATGCATGTCCAAACATAACTTCAACTTTCAAAATTTATTTTCCAACACAACTTAATTTTTTTTCTCAAATTTCAACCAAATCTATGTCCAAACGCCAGCTTAATATGTGTGCAAACAGCCAAAAAATTAATTAAAGTGGACTGGAGAGTGTAACTAATATACTAGCTTATAACAACCATCTATATAAGAAAATCTTTACACGCTAGTGTACATAAACTTAAATCCACATTCCTTTGCGCTACGATGTAAAATGTATTTGCACAATCACTTCACTTATAAGTTAATTACATGTAATTTTTTATGACATTACGTTAATTAGGAACCTAATAATATAAAGATTTATACATGTTAATGTATATAACTTAAATCCATACATTTTTTATTTTATAAATGCTGATTTTTTGGTGCAGGGATCATGGCCTGATTATGATTTCAATGCAAGCCGGATCTTCATTGCCAGTTGAGGAGTAACTACCAATGGTCTTATACAATTGGTAATGGTTGATTTTCGGGCTGCTTCATTTTTTTTTTCTTTTTTTCTTTTTTTCTCTTTATCTTCTCCTGGTGTAAAAGATACGAAGGTCTGCTTGTACTTATATATTTTATTACTATCACTTTATCGACACTATCTTTTTTATTTATATCTGTTCAAATTAAATCTGATGAAAGAAATAGGAAGAGGAAATAAAAAGAGTGCGTAGATAGATTTTTAACGAGTTTCATTTAACATAAAGGTTAGAGCAGAAAGCTTGACCAATTGTATTGCGATTACCTCGTCTTAGTATTAACTAAACTAGTCTTATGGTATGCGCTTTGCGCGTGTACCCTATATAAGTAAATATACAATCTTAAAAAATTAAGTAATTATTATTAAATAATGTGTTTGAGCTATTGAACAAAAATTAGAAGAAAATATAAGTTCCTAAAATTGATAAATGTTTATCCAATTTAGCTAGTTCAATAAATAAAGAATACTGCAATGTAAAAATCCTTATATACTTTATTGTGATTTTTGATGACTTATGTAGGACTATATGATAAAAAGTATTAATTTTTTGTTACTGTCACACCCCTTTTACACCTCACTAACCCCTTTAAAATAATAAAGTGATTTGTAAGCTCAAAAAGGTTTTCAAATTCGAAAGTGACAAAATTGTGTTCAAAAGGATTTTTCAGAGTCGCCACCTGACATTTGATTTCGGTGTGTCAGGTACCGTTTTTAGAAATGATTTTTCCTTTTAAAACACTTTTGACTCCAAAACTAAGTCTGCACCAGAGATTCGGGGAAGGGGGTTCATTTGACTCGGGGAGAAGGTGTTAGGCACTTCCCAAGTCCCGTAACTAGTACGGTTGCATACTCGATCTAATTGGCTTTCAGAAATATTCAAAATCGAGGTAAAAATACACAAAAAGAAAATAAACAATCAAAAGAAGCTCGAGGTCGTCCCCACCTAATAAAAGAAAAATAAAAATAAAACAAAATAAGAATCCTAAGCTATCCTACACTATACTTCCTCCATAGTGTAGCCTCGGCCTCCAAATACATGTACTACGGGGCATACCCCGAATAATAATAATAATATATACAAAGTCTACGGGGCATTCCCCTGGATATGAACTAAGGGAACGATCTCTCACCTCTAAAAAAAATAAAGCATCCTAAAGTTTGCCTACCCGAGGTGTGGTCGGCCTAAGCATACTCCTAACGGACAATGTAATAAAAGTAAAATAAATAAAACTAAAGAAATAAAAATTAATTTCATGCTCATTTCCTTTTAACTTCTTATTTCATGCATTTGACCAAGCCCAATTCTAAAAGGACGTAACCCAATTGATTACTAATGGGCATTGGTCATTCTCCACTCCCACGGCCCAAAATCATTGGAGACAATCCAAACAAAGCATCAATAGCACAAAAGGACATGTAAAAAAAAGAGAAGAATTAAGAAAAATAGTGGATTCAAAATATGATAAAAGCCATAACTCCCCTATTAAACCATGTAAATTTCGAAGAGCATACCAAACTAGGAGGAACTTTGGACTATAATTCCCATGGAATGGCCCAGAATCTAATGACTTTACCCAAAATTCAAAGATCCAGTACATCGGTCGAAAACAACAACCAAATTGCCAAATGACTAGAATTGAAGCAAGTGTTATTTGAAATTAAGCTTTAAAGAACTCTTCAGAAGTACTAATTTTGAATCATAGAACTGGAACTTCATAATTCTATGCTAACTCTACCGCACACAAAAAGCAATTTTTCAGCCAATTAAACTTCTCAATGAAACCATTTCAGTTCCTTAACATAGATCTTCTATTTCAGTTCCTTAAGGCAATATGATCAGCCTTTAATAATAGAAGAAACCAAGAACAAGTTGTTGTGTATTTTCGGAGGAAAGCAAGCCAGTTGAAACATTGACAAACATGCATATGACTCTACCAATTTGATTATGACCTAAGTATTTTAACATTAAAAGGTACTCGTACTGGAAAATCAGAGAACCAAACAGAAAATCATGAGAATATGTATTGCTGATTCCGACTCATTCAACAATCATAAAGCCGGACAGATCGTCCATTTCAACTCGAGAAAATCTTAACCCGAGAGATACTTCAGCACCATAATAACAGCTAAAAGCATTCAAGGCATAGAAAACGGCCATTCAAATTAACTTTGCTAACTGAGCATGCTCAAGAAAAGCAGAACAGTGAGTGCAGGATTCAAACAGCAAAACGACATGTCAAATATCATTTCCAAACACGATCGAGACTAAGTGCTAACTCCAAGTTCAACCTCTACTGAAATTAATCAAAGACCTGTGTCTATAGATGGATTCCCATGGCTCTTATCATATTTTCAATCGACACCTAGACAGATATAAGAAAAGAGAAGGAGATTGAACCTGATTGCACGAAGCTCGATTAATTTCGTTTGGAATCAAATACAAATGAATCCGGCTGTGAAATATGAAGTAGACAGCAACCAAAATGCAACACGAACGAGTAGCCACGAACGGATCTCGATTGGCAGCTCGATCACTCAAACAAACACCATATGGGCAGAATTGAACCAATTTCCATTAAAATCAGAAGAAGCAACAACTCTGAAATTCAAATGAATTCCATAACCAAACATAAAAAATCAAAGTCGAGAAGGACAGAACACTGATTTTTTCCTTTTTCTGAAGAAGCAGAACCCTTGTATATATTGCGGCTGACTTCGTTCTTTTTTTTTATTTTATTAAGGTTGGTGAAGGTGATTGTTGGTTTGGTGGTGTGAAGAAGAAGGGTGGCCGGCGGTTTTGGAGTGGGGGAGATGCGGCGGCGATAGAGGTGAGGAAGGAAGTCTGGTCGCTGGTCTGTTTCGTGTGTGTGTGTTTTTCGGCGTGAGGAAGATGGGTGAGGGTCACAGTTGGTTATGGAGATCTGGTCGCTGATGGCTTTTGGTGGTGAGCCGCTGTTGATGAAGCTTAAGGTCTTCAGGTTTTTTTTAGGGTGTCTTTTTGGGGTTGAAGATGATAGAAACGGCTGAAGCTTCTTCTGTGTGATTAGGTCCCCTTTTTAGAATTAGGTCTCTTAGGTCATAGGGTTGGGTCAATTGGGTATTGGGCTCAGATATAATGGGTTTAATATTGGGCTAACTCAAGCTTAAAATTGTGATCTTCTCACATAAAAACAAGACAAAAATTAGTCCAAAAATTTCTTCTTATTTCTTTTTTTTTTTTTTGGAAAAGTAAAATATCAATACTATTTTTGTATTTATTTATTTATTTATTTTAATTTTATGAAAGGTAAATAAACTAAAAGTAACTAAATAAAATATCAATTAGCTAAATAAGAGAAAATATTTTTGTGATAAAATAAAGCAAAAGAGTCACAACTAGTTAAACTAGCGATATTAGAGCTAAACTAAATATTTAAATGCTAAAATGTGTAAAATCTTGGGGAGGGTAAAAAATTAAATGTCTACAACTGCCCCTCTTTGACTGGAAATACGAAGAGTTTTCAGATAAAGAACGACGAGACAAGTTTTTTGACCCGACCCTTATTTAGAGAGACCAAAAACTAAAAGAGAGGAGAATGTGACCGAGCCCTGGTATCTGAGCTGCCTACTTATCCTTGGCTATAAAGGAATCAGGCCACGTGTAGTTCACAATTAGGAAGAGTGATGGAGTATACCGAGGTGGAGAGCCGATTGAGGTGCCGTCGAGGTTTCGGTCCGCGGTTCCTACCATTAGATCAAAATAAAATGACAAATTACAGCAAAAATAAAAGAAAACACAAGATCCTATCTACTTCTTGTTTTGAATCTCCTTTTAATCTCCACTTGCTCCTTCAACATGAAACTGAAAATTCACCCTATTCTTCAGGTGGGCATCCTGCTGACTTGAATTTGAAGAAAACTGGAAGTTGACCCTGTTCTTCAGCCGGGCACCCTGCTGCTTGCACTTGAAATAAAGTTGAACTTGGAGTAGACTTGAACTTGCAAACCTTGTCCTTCAGGCGGCTAGTGCTGCTTCCGATTTGACTTAAAGACTGGAGGTTGACCCTATCCTTCAGGTGGGTCCTGCTGCTTCTGGCTTAAACTTGAAACTGAAAATTGACCCCGTTCTTCAGGCGGAATTCTCCTGATGCTTCTTGAACTTGGAAATTGAAAGTTGACCCTGTTTTTCAGGCAGGCTCTTGATGCTTTTGACTCGAACTTAAAAACTGAAAGTTTACCATGTTCTTCAGGTGGGCTCCTGATGCTTCTTGAACTTGAGAATTGAAATCTGAACACTGACCTTGTTCTTCAGGTGGGCTCCTGATGCCTCTCTGACTTGAACTTGTAAACTGAAAGTTGACCCTGTTCTTCAGGCGGGACTCTCCTGATGCTTCTCTGACTTGAGCTCGTAAACCGAAAGTTGACCCTGTTCTTCAGGCGGGATTCTCCTGATGCTTCTCTAACTTGAAATTGAAAGTTGACCCTGTTCTCCAGGCGGGCTCCTGATGCCTCTCCGACTTGAACTTGAAAACTGAAAGTTTACCATGTTCTTCAGGTGGGCTCCTGATGCCTCTGACTTGAATTTGAAAATTGAAAGTTGACCCCGTTTTTCAGGCGGGATCCTGGTGCTTCTCTGATTTGAACCTGAAACTAATTTCTGAAACGTTGCCCCTCGTTCTCCAGGTAGGTTCCTGCAATCAAAAACAACAAAACAAACAAAATTTTCTGCCCCAGTTTGCACTAGGAAGATTTGTGAGTTGTTAGCAAAACTGTAAATCACATATGCTATTGGTGAAGGATGCGATGATGAGAGTAAAACTAAAGACTCGACTAGGATGTGCGTCTCCTGTGAGATTGAACCTAAGGAAAACTATAAGCTAAGCTTGACTAAACTAAAATTGCCCCTATTCTTCAGGCAGGACCCTGAACTCAAGAAAAACTAGAGATTGAAAACTTAAGGAAACTAACAACTGACCCTATTCTCCAGGTGGGACCCCTAAACTTTAAGAGAAACAAAATATTGAAATCTTAAGGAAACTAACAACTGACCCTANGGGACCCCTGAACTTAAGGAAAACTAAAGATTAACAACTTAAGAAAACTAAAATTGACCCTATTCTCCAGGCGGGACCCTGAACTAAAGGAAAACTAAAGATTAACAACTTAAGAAAACTAAAATTGACCCTATTCTACAGGCAGGACCCCTGAACTTAAGGAATGCTAAAGATTAAAAATTTAAGGAAACTAAAACTAACCATGTTCTGCAGGCGGGACCCTGAACTTAAGGAAAGCTAAAAATTAATACTTTAAGGAAACTAACACTAACCCTATTTTGCAGGCGGGACCCCTGAACTTAAGGAAAGCTAAAAACTCTTCTGACTAGGGAGAATGCCTAGGAGGTAATGGTCATCTCAACTAGGGGAACGCCTAGCAAGTAAAAACCTTCTCAAACAACCTTTGTGCTGACCAGATTTGGGCACTGCACTTGAAAAATTCAAGCTTCCAAGCTTTGATTTGGACATAGTGTTCGTCCTTGTTTCAAACAAAGAAAACTTGTGAGTTTAAACATGGTGGTTGGTTTGTGGCCTTGACTTTGAGGACGATTACTCCTTCACTTTGCCATGATAACTTTGATTTCTACTTGAAATACCTTTCTTGTTTATTGACTAACCACTTTCTCTGTCAACCCTTATCAATGAAAACACCTCTGGTCCGTTCAAACCCCAAATCCCTCTATCTGGTTCATTGTGCTCATTAATAGACATTTACTGAACCTTTGAATTTCACATGAATCCCAAAACACGTCAATTGTGCATACTACTCTTTCCTGACTTATAACACTTTGATGTACTAGCCAGACTCCGCTTTGTGCAATTGGAAAGCTGGTAGCAGATTTTGAAGTCATTTCTTGCTTGTTCTGACAAAACAGACTCAAGAGGACTTAAACAAAGCAAGAAGAACAGAGTTAAGGGGACAACAGATAGAGATGACATCTAACAAGAAAATCACCAAGTAGAAACTTATCAGATGTAGAGACCAACTCTAATGATCGTGACATGCCTTTTGGATTAAGTGGCCTAATCTGTCAAGCAATCTAATGTTCAACTCTTGTTGTTTCTCTAAGCCGTGAAACTGGGCTTCAATGCTCCGATTATTCTATCTGATTCACGGTTCGTATTCGACTTGTAGTGCCCGAAGGGTTTTCACCATAAAGCCTCTCTCATTTTGTTCTTTCTCTCAACTCACTATCGCCTTATGGTGCCTGTGAAGGTTTTCACCTATAAGACTCTCTCATTTTGTTCTTTTCTTCTTATTTCCTCTGATTCTGCAGATGACAAGGCATTAACCATGGTAAAAATATCATATGCTCTTGGCATGGCTAACTCAGCACTCTCAAAGATTATCTGGGAGGTCTTTTTTGGACTGTGATGTGGCTTTTGGACAGGGTTAGAAAAAAACGATATCGTAAAGGCTCAAAATAACTAAGATAACAGGGTTAATTTATTTACAACTTTTGGAATCCATTTTAAAAACTTTGCCCCCTAAAATAAGAGAATTTGATTCTTTTTTTTTTTAGATGGAATTTCTAAGAAAAACTGCCCCACTGTTAACTTCGTGGGATTATGAAATATTTTATTTGGTGCGACCGAACCGTAAGGCTACCTACGTATCTTGTGGTGACAAGAATCAGGTCGAACGTAGTTCACAAAGATGCTTTCTTTTTGTTGCTATTTTTCTTTTTCTTTTTTCTTTTTTTTCTTTTTTTTTCTCTTTTGTTTTTTTCTTTTTGACTTTTCTTTTAGAATGAACTTTCATAAACAAGCCTATGGGGACATGATTTTTTCTTCTTTTCTTTTTATGACTCTGACTTGATTCCAAAAGAGGGGAGGTCAAGAAAATTGCACAGGCTCAAAAGGGTATCGAAGGGTATAAAGTGTTTGGGTAGCTGAAAGAGGGCCTCCCAATCACTGAAAATGCCAAGCACAATACCTGCAACTTGAGGATGAAAATTGAAGATCATGCATAATATTTCTTTTGCAGCTCCGTCATTGATATCACTGACATTCCCTCCACATTTCTTTGGTGCCTTGTCAAGTACAAAACTCTTGTTGGGTGATTCCTTCTTCACAATGGATATCAATCCGTCAATTCGGAGCAAACTCTCTTGACTTTATCTTGTAAATTGAGGTGCACTTGAACTCAAAACTGCTCACTTCAAATTGTCTGGGATGCACTCTCTTGTAACAAATTCTTATCATCCTATTAACTTCCCAAATTGTCTGCCCTAGTTTCACACAGTTCGGGCTTTAAATGATCTCAAAATGGCCGAATTTGTACTTATTTCCCTCAAACGTCCCTATCATCTTCAAAATTGTTTCATTGCTTCAGGACTAAACTAACTTTTAAGACCAGGTTGAGAATTACGCGTGCATGTCATGTCACTAGAGTCAGCAGGAAAAGAACTATAAAAAGAAAAGAGAACTAAACAAAAAATGACTAGAAATAACAAAAAATAGAAACTTGCATTAGACAGACGGTGAAAGGGTTTGAACAACGAAACAAGCAAACTAAACTGGGTTACAACCCTGAAACAATCCTAGATAACATTAAACGAGTTACTACGACTAAACAAACTAGACAAAATAAAAGGATAGAAGGGTTTGAGTCACAAGACAATATCCGGATTACAACCCTGAAATAACCCGGACAACAGAAATGACAACAAAATAAACCACCAAGACTCCTCCCCGGCTAGCCAAGAAAGGAGCATCTTTCCAATCACCAAGCTAGACATCTTTGCCACTGAGTTTCGCATCAATATTACCAAGACCATTACCAATTTCAATATCATTAACTTCAGTCAGCAAGTTCCCAAGAGGATTCTCATACTCCCTATCACCACGCATCATCCCCACAAAGTGTGCAACATCATGTGCAGGTAAAGGATTCTGCGCGATATTCTGGGTGTCACTGTCCTAGATCACAATTATCCCTTCTTGAATCATTCTTTCTATTTCCCTTTCCAAAGCATGGAAATCTTCAATGCTATGCCCTCGAACATTAGAATGGTACATGCACCGTACAGTAGGATCAAAGCCTTTTGCGTATGGGTCTGGAGTATAGCCGAGGAGCGGCTCAATCAGGCCAGAATGTTTCAACTTTTCAAACAGGCTTGTGTAGGTTTGTTCCCCTCCATGCCCCAGTTTTCTAGGGTTGTTGGATGCTCGAAAATGTTGTGAAGGAAAAAGTGCATTATACGGTGCTGGCACTCGCCATAAGGAGTGACCCAGTGGTTGAATAGATCATCGGACGTTGTTCGGAGGATAATACTGGGGTGGATTATGTGGAGCTCGGGGATAGGTTTGGGGTTGGGGTTGGGGTTGAGGCTGAGTATATTGGTGAGGCGGACCCGTTGGACCATGTCGTGATCCTGAGACAACCATGGCAACATCATCATGTTCCTTCCGACCCAGCAAGCTTCTTGTGTCATTATGAATTGCTTGTGTTGTGGCTTTTAAAGCAGAATAGCTCATGATCTTGCTCGAATTCAGCCCATCTTCTACCATTTCTCCCATTTTTACCACATCATTAAAAGGCTTACCCACAGCCGAGATCAAATGCCCAAAGTAAGTTGGCTCTTGAGCTTGAAGAAAGTACTCGACCATCTCGTCTNTCGTGGGATTATGAAATATTTTATTTGGTGCGAGCGAACCGTAAGACTACCTACGTATCTTGTGGTGACAAGAATCAGGTCGAACGTAGTTCACAACTAATTCTTGTTTTGTTTTTTGTTGCTCTTTTTTCTTTTCTTTCTTTTTTTCCTTTTTTTTCTTTTTCTCTCTTTTTTCTTTTTGATGATTTTTTTTTGTTTGGAATGAACTTTCTAAAACAAACCTATGGGACACATGAACATTTTTTCTTTTTATGACTCTAACTTGATTCCAAAAGAGGGGAGGTAAAAGAAATCAGCACAGGCTCAAAAGGGAACCAAAGGGTATAAAGTGTTTGGGTAGCTGAAAGAGGGCCTCCCAATCTTAAGAATACCAAGTATAAAACATGCAACTTGAAGATTAAAAATGAAGATCATGCATAGCATTTCTTTTGCAACATCGACATTGATATCACAGATATGCCTTCCACCTTTCTTTAGTGCTTGTCAAGTACAGAGCTCTTGTTGGGTGATTTCTTCTTCAAAATGGATGTGCTCCGTCAGTTTGGAGCAAACTCCCTTGGCTTTATGTTGTAACTTGAGATGCACTTGAACTCAAAGTTGCTTGCTTCAAATTGTTTGGGATGCACTCTCTTGTAAAAAAATTCTTGTCATCCTATAAACTTCCCACACTATCTGCCCCAGTTTCACACAATTCGGGTTTTAAACGACCTCAAAATGTCCATCTTTTACTTATTTTCCTCAAATATCCCTGTCATCTTCAAAACTTGTTTCATTGTTTCATGATTAGACTAACTTTCAAGACTAGGCTGAGAATTCCAAGTCCAAGTCATGTCACTAGAGTCAACATGGAAAGAACTATAAAAGAAAAAAAGAACTAAACAAAAACTGACTAGAAATAACAGAAAACATGAGATTATATTAGACAGACGGTGAAAGGGTTCGAACAGCAAAACAAGCAAAATAAACTGGGGTTACAACACGGGAACAAACCTAGATAACACTAAACAAGGTAACAAGACTAATTGAGCTAGGAAAAATAAAAGATAGAAGGGTTTGAGTCACAAGATATTATCCGTATTACAACCCTGAAATAACCCGTACAACAGAAACGACGAATAAATAAACTACCAAGACTCCTTCATGGATAGCCAAGAAAGGAGTGTCTTTCCAATTACGAAGCTCGACATCTTAGCCACTGAGTTTCACATTGACATTACCCAGACATTTACCAATTTCAATCACATTGACCTCAGCGGGTGGCTTTGGAGTCCCTTTTGCCGACTCATTCTTAAGATCAACTTCCGGAACCGAGACTGATACCGCTGAAAGCTTTGAGGCAAGTGGACCTCCGAGGATCTCAGAAGAGTTCTCATATTCCTTTTCAACACAAATCATGCCCACCATATGCGCCTCATTATGAACAGGCAATGGACTTTGGCTAGTATCTGCTGCATCAGAATTTTGCACGGTAATGTCACCTACATCAATAAGCTTCTGGACTGCTCTTTTTAGATGCCAACACTTTTCTGTACTGTGCCCTGGGGCATTAGAGCAATATGTGCACCTTTGAGAATAATCAAAATTCTTTGGAAGAGGGTTCGACATTTTTATCTAAATCGGCTTCAACATGTCCAATTGCCTCAACCTTTGGAACAAACTAGCATATGATTCTCCAATAGGAGTGAAAGTCTTTTCTTTTTCCTGTTTCCTTTTCATTTTGTACTCTGGCCTCTTTTGGAACCTTTTACGAGTAGGTGGTTGATATGCTTGAGGGGGTGGGTAAGACATTTGTGGAGGCGGTGCAAGCCATTGCGGGTCTGGTGGGTGTGGAGCATATGGCGGTGAATTTTGGGTAGAGTACTGGGAAAGTGGGGTATGACTTTGGGGGTTTTGTGGAGAGAAGTAGCAGTGGAGAGGATTATCTAGAGTATGGGGATATTCATGGGGTTGATGTTGAGGCTGAAAGCATTGAGCAGGAACGCCCACTAGGTTTTGTCGTTGGCGGGGCTCAACAACATCTTTTCTGTTTCTCTTTCTTCCCCCCAAACTTACTGAGATGTTCTGAATATCTTCTGTAGTATCTTTCAATGCAGAATAACTCATGATTTTGCCTGACTTGATTCCCTCTTCTACCATCTCCCCCATTTTTACCACATCATTGAAAGGTTTACCTAAGGCCGGGATCAAATGACTGAAGTAGGTGGGCCCCTGGGCTTATAGGAAAAGATCAACCATTTCTTCTTCACCAATCGGGGGACTGACCCGAGCAGCTTGTTCCCTCCATCTGAACTCAAACTCCCTAAAATTTTCCTCCAGTTTCTTTTCCATCTTAGATAGGGAGGAGCGGTCTAGGATAATGTTTAGATTGTACTGAAAGTGTCGAACAAAATCTTTAGCCATGTCATCACATGCATGCCACTTATTGACATCTTGACGATTATACCATTCCAAGACTGCCCCAGTCAAGCTCTCACTGAAATATGCCATCAACAAATCATCTTTCCCGCTAACACTTCTCATTTCACTGCAATAACCCCTCAGATGGGCTACTGGATCTCCGCGCCCATCATACAAGTTAAACTTTGGCATTTTAAACCCCGCGGGCGGATGAACATCAGGGAACATACACAAGTCATTGTAAGACATGTTAATCGGATTTCCCATCCCTTGCATGCTCTTTAAGGACTGTTCTATACCTTTCAGCTTCCTGGATATCTCATCTCGCTCTTCTCTCCTTGTGAACTTTTCATTTTCAACATGAGGCGCATTCCGAAAGCTATGATTGTATGAGTCAGGGACCTTGCGGGCAACCTCTAAGGGGTAGTATTGGGCATCATGAGTTTTGAGTGGATGTTCATTGTTGGATCTATGAAGAAAAGATTGTTGAGAAGTTGTGATCTTGGGGATAGTGGATATGACACGAGGGCAACTTCTGGGAAGGTAGTTGGAGGACGAGTGATGGAGCTACCAGGGTGGTTGGGAAAGTTGTGATAAGCGGGAGAATCCGAAGAGTATGGTGGATCATCTGGCACTATGACCGAAGCTTGGGTAAGGGTAGCATCTAGGTAGCTAGGTGGTGGCGGGGGTGGTGTCTTCCCAGTCATCCAAGCCCGATACATGTCCGCCATGTGTTGTCTTAACATCCTTACCTCTTCAACCAACCCATTGTCCTGTTCAACCAATTGCTTTAGGGCACCAATATCAACCAACTCAGTTCCGTTGTCATCTGCCATTGCCTTTCGACTTTATGTTGTAGAGAAGAGTTACCACTTTAAAAACCACAAACCAACCACCCTTCTACTATAATGAAGATAACAAAGAGGAACAAAATGAAGTCATCACGTTAGCGTTAGGGCATTTAACATAAGATAATCTCACATTACGTGCAATGCACCTAGTCACAGTTATCGGTTCTAAAATGACTTCGAGGGTATGAAGGTCATATGGCATCATCCCAATTTCACTCTTCTTGCCCTGTTTCCTTCTTCATTTTCCTTTCTAGCACCGCTTGGTTTTTCATTTCTTTCCCCCTCTTTTCTTTCTGATTATCGCTCTTTTCTTTCATCTCATTTCTCACGTCCCACAACTGCATTCTCTTTTTTGCTTTTTTTTTCTTTTTTTAATGACGATTCGATCGAACCCTATGTAGGTTGCCTACGTATCATATCCCTCATGAATCAGATCAAGCGTAGTTCTGAAAAAGTAATGGACAAAATAAACTAAGAAACAAAAATCTTTTTAGATTTTTCATTTTTCTTGATTTTTCAAATATAAAACAGGAAGTACGATAATGAAAGACTCGACACACTCAACTAGACTATGATAGTCATTGACATCACCTAAAAGATGCAGTACTACTGGACATGACTACAAAGTGAAAGACAAACATAAGAACAAATTCAGAACATAAAAAGGCTCCTTAAGCAGCTCTTGAATGCAATGGTCCTGGGATATCTGTCATGCTCGAGCTCTGGTATATGGACCCATACCTGAATAAGAATAAGCCCAAATAGAGTTAGTGACTCGAGACACTATGTGACGCTACAACCTCCTATTGGACACATGCAAGACACGATTGAGATGTTTTTTGAAAATTAACCTACGTGGCTGATGATAGGCTATAATTATGTATTTTAGTCGCTTATTACACTCTAATTTACCGCACTTTATTTGAGTTTGAGCTTTAATCGCTAGTGTTTTGCACTAATAGCGTGTTTCATGCCTTGTAGGAGTGATTCCGAGCTATGTAGATGTTATGGAATGAATTCAAGTGATTTGGAGCTTTGAATTCTGAGTAAAAGCCCAAGGAGTTAAGCCGGGATCGTGTTCGGGGATCAACGGATGATAGTTAAGAACGAACGAAGAATCGAGTAGGCATATTGCGCACTGTCCAGTAAAATGCACATAACCTTTCGCTCAGAACTCCATTTGGGCTCCACAATATATGGTTGGAAAGCTAATTCAAAGGGCTAAAACTTTCATGTTTTATGTCTTTTCAAGTTCCAAACGGTCCGTGGTCAGGTCCACGGTTGAATCCGCGGCCGCGGACAGGACACTATGCAAAATCGGCGGTCAGGTCCGCGATCAGATCCGCGGCCACGGACCTGTAGGTGTTCAATATTGCTAAGAAGACAAGATCGAAAATTTTTATAATTACAACGATTATAATATTTATTTTTATCTAATTAACTAACAAATACTAGAAAGCAGTAAAACTATGAATTGGCGCCGTTGCCGGGAAACTAACGGTGTAGTTGTAGTTGTATATATTGCTAGGTTTCGTGTTTGAACTTTTATTTTGTTTTTTGTATTTTTTATTTATTTTATTATAACTGTTGATTTGATAAACATGTCATCTTGGAATTACGAGAAGTTAGGTGTAGATAATTCTACTATTGATCCTCATACATATTATGAAGGAAACCACCTGTATCAAAATTATCAAAATATTTTCGAGAGCGAGTTATGTGCACCAACTCAATCTTATTTGTGGAATGTGTGTGAGTGTGTGGTGGTAAAAATGATCACTTTCATGGTTGTGCTTATATTTCTTATCTTCCCCAATCCCTTCTATGATGGTTTTACCTTTTCTTGTGAAGTTAATAGGAACAAAGAACCTGGGGATGCAGACCTGAAGGAGATCAAGGATATGTTAAAGTGCCTTCTGGAACAAAATAATGAAAAACAATTGCAGATAGAAAGGCAAGAGGCAACTATTCGCAACTTGGAGGCTCAAGTGAGTCAAGTGGTTGAAGTTTTTAATGCTCAGCAAGCCAATTTTGGGGATAGGAGCCAAGAAGAGCGTGAATTTGAGGTACTAATTGAGGAGGTCAGAGTAGAACATCAACAACCTAGCCAACTACAATTTGAGGATGTCAATATTGTAGAAGTGAGACTAGAGTCGGCCAAGGACATTGAGGATATAAATTTTGTTGACTCTAGTATCATTGATGTTGAGGATGCTGAAAGTCCTGAAGTTTATGTGTGTGAGCGCGTTGGTCCTCACCCCAAATATTTTTCTACATTGTGATTGGATGACTATATGGAAATAGAGTCATCCGAGCCGATTGAGAAGTCAAGGAATGAGGAACAAGGTGCCTACATTCTGGAATTTTTCTTACCAGAAAGACAGGACTACATACCTCATCTAAAAGCCAAGAAGTGTAGAATAGTACAATGGTTGCTTAGGCCAATTAGATTTGTTCCTCCACCCCTGGAGCATAGACGAAAACTAGATGCCAAATTGGGGGTTCAATACATAAGCTCGAGGTGGAGGCAAAAAGTGATTTGCGTCGCGCCGCGACGTTAAATCAAGCGCTTGTTTGGAGGCAGCCCAACTTTATTACTTTCTTTTATTTTTTTTATTTTTCTAATTGTATTATGTTTGTAGTGTCGATTTTTTATTTTCTAGGAGCATGGAAAGCAAAGCTATTGGAAGGATGCAACAACAAATCAGATGGTTGGAACTAAGTGTGAGGTACCCGCACGAAGGACCAAGCTAGGGAGAAGTCTGAGTACCCCATGAGCTACTAGTGCTTCGGTCTTTGGCCTACCAGGGAGTTCCTTTTACCCTCTTATAGTTATGAAGTGCATTGGGGAAAATGCACAATATTAAGTGTAGGGTGATGAGATTTTCTAAGGTGACTTTCTATGCTACTTTATCTGTGTTAGTTTAATTGAATAATATTTTTTTTAAAAAGATTGGATTTTTCCCGACGATGGATATATTAGACAATTTTCTTGAGGGATTTAATTCTAAAGAATAAAGGACAAAAAGATTTTCTTTTGTTAGGTAGCGTAGCAATTCCACCTTGGTTTTTCTTTGTGTCGCTATTCTTTTCCAAGGGTTTTCTTGGAATCGGGTGTAGTTAGTTTTATTTTTTTAGGAGTAGGAGCCAGTATGAGATGAATTGAATTGAAACAATATCTCTTGACTTTGTTATTCATTGAGAATAGTGAGTACTTTGGTTGTGACGCTTAGGCTCATTTTTTGACTCTTGTATAAGTACCTTAAATTGCATGATCTTAACTTTGCTTAACTGCTTTGACTAGAGTGTCTTGATGAAACCAATCCTGAGTGAGTTATGTGCCATGTGTGTGTGAGGTTTGGGTGTTATTCTGTGCGTTGCACTTGATGCCTAGAACTTGCCCCGTGTGTTTGCAAAGCGAAATAGTAGTTTTCTTCAGTCTTGGAAGTGATATAGGTATTTCTTTGTTGACCCAGATATGTATATTTTACCCGCCTAATTCTTATCTATCGTAGTTAACCCCTTTGAGCCTGTAATCCTGGTTCTTTGGCAACCACATTACAAGCCGTACCCTTTTGTTTGAATTAGTCATCTATTTGAACCGTTATAACCTCTCATGAGCACTTGAATTGTTATGAACTGTGTAAAAGTTAAAGTGTGGGGTGGCTGGTTTGGCTTTTGAGTGGAACTAATGAAATAAGGAGAAAGGTGCACTGTTTTGAAAAAGTAAGAGCCACATGAATTGAAAAAGAAAGAAAAGGAAAAAAAATAGTTGTATTGCTGTGAAAAAAAATATTCCTTGATAAGTGGTGACTCTTGATGTAATTGTGCTTAAAGAAGTATGGAGTTAATATATATTGAAGAGAAGGTGGAGTTATGGTTCCACATAAGTGTGGGGTTTTAAATGTTAAAGTATATGTATTAAAGTGCTTAGGGAGGTGTAGTCACTCTTATATCTAAATGCATCCTACCCGTCCCGCAACCTACATTACAACCAAATAAAGTCCTACTTGATCATAGACTGAATAAGCTCGATTAGTAGAGTAGTACACTACGGGCAAGCCTATGGTGCATCTTTTGGTGGCATATGAATGTTAGTTCTGAGAGTGAGTGAATTCTTTCTATCTTGAGTTCTAAGTGCTCTTAAATTTTATTGTGTGGAACTACTCTCTTTTGTTGTGTGAGGGCACTTAATTCATGAAGGAAAGGTAGGGCAAGCCTATGGTGCATCTTTTGGTGGCATATGAATGTTATTTCTGAGAGTGAGTGAATTCCTTCTATCTTGAGTTCTAAGTGCTCTTAGATTTTATTGTGTGGAACTACTCTCTTTTGTTGTGTGAGGGCACTTGATTCATGAAGGAAAGATAATATCAATGACCTCTATGTTAGATTAAGTGGGTGAGTTGTGAATAATGCATGGTACTTGTGAGTCAAATCTTGAGGTGAAGATGTTACGCTTTTGTGCTTAGTCTATTTTAAATATTCTTGGTGTGATGAGTTAGGAGAATTGCTTAAAAAGGTCGTGTCTATATAAAGTGTAGTTTGTGTGTGGGGTGTTGATGATATGCTATAATTACGTATTTTAGTCGCTTATTACGCTCTAATTTACTGCACTTTATTTGAGTTTGAGCTTTAATCGCTAGTGTTTTGCACTAATTGTGTGTTTTATGCCTTGTAGGAATGATTCCGAGCTATGTAGATGTTATGGAATGAATTCAAGTAATTTGGAGCTTTGAGGTCTGAGTAAAAGCCCAAGGAATTAAGCCGGGATCGTGTTCGGGGATCAAAAGATGATAGTTAAGAACGAACGAAGAATCGATAGGCATGTTGCGCATTGTCCAATAAAATGCACATAACTTTTCGCTCAGAACTTCATTTAGGCTCCACAATATATGGTTGGAAAGCTAATTCAAAGAGCTACACCTTTCATGTTTTACGTTTTTCCAAATTCCAATGGTCCGCGGTCAGGTCCGCGACCGAATCCGCGGCCGCGGACAGAACACTATGCAAATCCGCGGTCAGGTCCGCGGTCAGATCCGCGGCCACGGACGTCCTGACCTGGAAAAGTATTCTTTTAGCGTAGGAGAAGGTATAATTGTTTGGGCACGACCCTACTTGGTATATATACATGGAAAATGATATTTTGAGCACCTTGGACATACTTTTGACATAACTTAGACCTAAGGAGGCTAAGAAGACCGGAGATTCCGCTAAGGAGGCAAGAACACACTAGGAGCAAGGCAGAGAATTTTTCTACGAGTTTTTCCCTTCCTTCTTCCTATTTCCATTATTGATTATGAATTCTAGTATTGTAGTTATGCATACTATTATGAATAGCTAATTTGTTATCTAGGGTTTTGATGGAACCTATTGGAGGATGGTTTTCCTGTTACGTTAATATAGATTTGCTGTAGTATTTTCTCTATTTGTTCAACTACATTATTATTGTGGTTGGTTGAAGAGATCGCAATCGACTATTGCCTGTTTAGTGTGTATTACTCGAGAGAGAGTGCATATTTAGGTAGTTGTTGAACAACATCACTCCTAACGTATATGAGGGATCAATACGGAGGGTTTAAAGGTGGGATTAGGGATAACGAAACCTTGGGTGCGATCCGAGTGAGCCGTACTTAATGCCAGCTAGCGTAATTTGGGAGAATATGTCTAGTAAATTCTGATAATTACTCGGGAGAGAGTTACGACAGTGACATCGCTCATGATCTGTAGAGAATACTTAGGCGAATTTATAAAAAAACGTAGCGGGAAGGATTCCGACAATTGGGGAAATCATAAATCTAGACCTCATTAATCTTGTCTCTAACCCTTAGTATCTTTAGTTGTTAATTTACTATTTTAATTTGTTAGTTAACTAGTTAAACATGAGAATGTTAATATCTATAAGTTAGGAATTATTCAAGCTTGTCTTCTTGGTGATAGTGAACAGTTGTAGCTAAGCCTTAGTTCTCTGTGGGATTCGCATCCGGACTTGTAAACAGGATTATATTTGCAACGATCGCTTAGTCCTTTTTATAAGACATAGTTGGGCGTGATCAGTGGCCAAGAGTGGCTATTAGCGTAAACTCAACAAAGGTGACCTCAGAGACATGGAAATACCTCACTAGGGCTTATATAGATTCAAACTCCCAATTATCATGGCCCAAAATTAATTTGCAGAAATGACCCATTTTGCAAAAACGGTCGATATGGCCAGAAGTCGATAAAGAGGCAAACTTAAAAAGGACGGACCTTAAAGTAATATGACACCTAGTTGTGGACTCAAGATCCTAAGACATGGGTCATTGAACCACTTTTGTGAAAATGACCCCATTTGCTAGAATGGCCGATGTGGCCAAACGTGGCTAGACATGCAAATTCAACTGGAATGGACCTTAAAACTAAGAGGACACCTTGTTGTGGACTTAGGGCTCTAAGACATGGGATAACAAGCCACTTTGAGAAAATAGCCCTATTTTGCAAGATGACCAATGTGGTCAAACGTGGCTAGACATGCAAGATTTGGCTAAGACCCCGCGAAGCCAAGAACCTAAGACTTACTAAGAAGACCGGACCCTATGTGGGCTACCTATGTATCCCGCCCCGAAAGACGAGAATCAGGTATGCGTAGTTCGGGAAGATTGGACATGGGAGGAAATTTAAAACAACACTGATTTGAAGAAAACATAAATTTTGTTTTTTTTTTTGAAAAATGATGAAACATGTAAAATCTTTTTGGATTTTCTTTTTCTCTTTTTGTTATTGATATTTTTCGAAAAATGATGGGAAAGTGCAAAATCTTTTTGGATTTTTCATTTTCATTTATTTTTGCTTTTCTTGAAAAAGTTGTGAAAGAAAAATATAACTGGACCCCACTTGCTTCATCTTTATACTTCACCCTCTTTCCCAAACATCAGTCCGCCAAATGACCTTTTTACCCTCAAAGATGCAACATGTATCACATAGGGATAATCGAATGTCCTTTTGGGCCATGGGCCCACTTGACACAATTTGGACAGGCTTACTACGAAGGAACATGGTACCTAGGACCGAGCCCTGCTAGGTCTAAATGACATGATGCAAATAAAAATGACCTAAAGGTTGACCTAAGTTTGGGTTCGCTAACAAGGCAATTCGGGGGAGCGTATGGTCAATGGTGGCTGCTCAAGCTTTCCACCCGCTCCATACGTCCGATGGCCCCCCTCCTAAAATAAGTGTGGCTCAATAAAGAGTTCGTGTACGCGATGCGTACTCCGAGATTTGTTGCAGAAAGAAGACTCATGGTTATACAAATGATGACAGTTATAAAGCGGTAAACACATAACGAAAAGCGATAAACAAATAACCAACACAACAGGAAATAAGACAAACAAACTAAATAAACAAAGCAAATAAAGAAAACAGACACCTCATCCGAATATCCTAAAAGCCAACAAGATCAAGTATCAGCTCGAACATGCAACTCCCCAGCAGAGTCGCCAAAGCTGTCACACCCATTTTTTATACCTCACTAACCCCTTTAAAATAATAAAGTGATTTGTAAGCTCATAAAGGTTTCAAATTCGAAAGTGACAAAATTGTGTTCAAAAGGACTTTTCAGAGTCGCCACCTAACATTTGATTTCGGTATGTCAGGTCACCGTTTTTAGAAATAATTTTTCCTTTTAAAACACTTTAGACTCCAAAACTAAGTCCGCACCAGAGATTAGGGTAAAGGGGTTCATTTGACTCGGGGAGAAGGTGTTAGGCACTCCCCAAGTCCCGTAACTAGTACGGTTGCGTATTCGATCTAATTGACTTTCAGAAATATTCAAATTGAGGTAAAAATAAACAAAAAGAAAATAAACAATCAAAAGAAGATCGAGGTCGTCCCCACATAATAAAATAAAAATAAAAATAAAATAAAATAAGAATCCTAAGCTATCCTCCACTATACTTCCTCCACGGTGTAGCCTCGGCCCCCAAATACATGTACTACGGGGCATACCCCGGATAATAATAATATATACAAAGTCTACGGGGCATTCCCCTGGATATGAACTAAGGGAACGAACTCTCACCTCTAAAAAAAATAAATAAAGCATCCTAAAGTTTGCCTACCCGAGGTGTGATCGGCCTAAGCATACTCCTAAAGGACAATGTAATAAAAGTAAAATAAATAAAACTAAAGAAATAAAAATTAATTTCATGCTCATTTCCTTTTAACTTCTAAATTTCATGCATTTGACCAAGCCCAATTCTAAAAGGAAGTAACCCAATTGATCACTAATGGGCATTGGTCATTCTCCACTCCCACGACCCAAAATCATTGGAGGCAATCCAAACAAATATCAATAGCACAAAAGGACATGTAAAAAAATGAGAAGAATTAAGAAAAATAATGAATTCAAAATATGATAAGAGCCATAACTCCCCTATTAAACCATGTAAATTTCGAAGAGCATACCAAACTAGCAGAAACTTTGGACTATAATTCCCATGGAATGGCCCAGAATCTAATGACTTTACCCAAAATTCAAAGATCCAGTGCATCAGTCAAAAATAACAACCAAATTGCCAAATGACTAGAATTGAAGCAAATGCTATTTCAAAATTAAGCTTTAAAGAACTCATCAGAAGTACTAATTTTGAATCATAGAACTGGAACTTCATAATTCTATGCTAACTCTACCGCACGCAAAAAGCAATTTTTCAGCCCATTAAACCTCTCAATCAGACTATTTCAGTTCCTTAACTTAGATCTTTTATTTCAGTTCCATAAGGCAATATGATTAGCCTCTAATAATAGAAGAAACCAAGAGCAAGTTGCTGTGTATTTTCAGAGGAAAGCAAGCCTGTTGAAACATCGACAAACATGCATACGACTCTACCAATTTGATTATGACCTAAGTATTTTAACATTAAAAGGTACTCGTACTGGAAAATCAGAGAACCAAACAGAAAACCATGAGAATATGCATCGTTGATTCCGACTCATTCAACAATCATAAAGCCGGACATATCGTCCATTTCAACTCGAGAAAATCTTAACCCGAGAGATACTTCAGCACCATAATAACAACTAAAAGCATTCGAGGCATAGAAAACAACCATTCAAATTAACTTTTGCTAACTGAGCATGCTCAAGCAAATCAGAACAGTGAGTACAGGATTCAAACAACAAAACGACATGTCAAATATCATTTCCAAACGCGAATCGAGACTAAATGGTAACTCCAAGTTCAACCTCTACTGAAATTAATCAAAGACCTATGTCTATGGATGGATTTCCATGGCTCTTATCATATTTTCAATCGACACCCAGACATAGATAAGAAAAGAGAAGGAGATTGAACCCGGTTGCACGAAGCTCGATTAATTTCGTTTGGAATCAAATATAAATGCATCCGGCTGTGAAATATGAAGTAGACAGCAACCAAAATGCAACACGAACGGACCTCGATCGGCAGCTCGATCACTCAAACAAATACCATATGGGCAGAATTGAACCAATTTCCATTAAAATCAGAAGAAGCAACAACTCTGAAATTCAAATGAATTCCATAACCAAACATAAAAAATCGAAGTCGAGAAGAACAGAACACTGATTTTTTCCTTTTTCTGAAGAAGCAAAGCCCTTGTATGTATTGCGGCTGGCTTCTGTCACGACCCAAAATCCATTAAGGGTCGTGATGGTGCCGGGCACCGCTGTCAGGCAAGCCAACCAAATACTTCATTAAACTCCAATTTTAACAATTTTGAAAACCACAATTTTTCCTTTAAATTTCATAAGTAAAAAGGTAACTGCTTCAATTCAAATTAAATACTAGCAATCAATACAAAAATATATAAAAACCATCCTAGAATCCGGTGTCACCAGTGCATGAGCATCTACTGATAAGGAAATAAAATACAATACAACATCCGTCCGAAATACAGTGGATAGAAAGAAAATACAATTTACCGGAAGGGACTTTACTAGCTGCGGGCCGCCTCGAATAATGCAACTCACATAGTCCCCAAATCATCCGTGCTGCGATGCCCAGTGGGCTGCTAGAGATAAATATACCTGTGCAACAAAAATGCACAGAAGTGTAGTATGAGTACGTAAATAACGTGTACTCAATGAGTATCCTGTCTAATCTCGAAGAAGTAGAGACGAGATGGTCAACTTTGATACTTACTAGCGGTCCAATGATAATATACTAAATGTGTGAGGAAATCAGGGATTTTATATAACAATTCTAATTCGCAAAGCTGTAAAACAGGCAATACACCTTCAACAAATAATAAAGGATTTTCAAGGTTTACTTTTCATTATCTTATCAATTTAAATCAAGCCACGAAGGGCAATTTCACAGTTAAAAATTCGCAAGCGACAATATATCATGCGCAAATCATGCCGAGGTCGACGGCCCGCTCCAACAGAAATGTAAACTGTGCACTGCCGAGGGTCGAACGGCTCGAACCATAGATGCATCTATTACCCCGCTCGCGAACTATCCATGCGACGCGGTCAACATAAAATAAACAATCACCCTGCTCGCGAATCAATCATGCGACGCAGGTTCACATAAAAATACATGCTCAAATAGCCAATTAAGAATTTATCAGGGAGCATTTGTCCAATTAAAAGCCAGTCCTCTTTCTAACAATTTAAGAGATTAAAGTTTAATCCTTTTTTGAAATTCATTTACTAATTCAATGCGATCTAAACAATCCAAGCTATCAATGAGCTTACAATTAATCCAAGTATCGCATGCTTTTGGGTCCTAACTACCCGGACAATAGCATAATAGTAGCTACGCACGGACTCTCGTCACCTCGTGCGTACATATCCCCCACAAATAGGAGCACATAATCAATTATTTCACCTATGGGGATAATTCCCTCTTACAAGGTTTGAAAGGAGACTCACCTCGCT
>NW_017670572.1:121455-154647 GCF_001879085.1 Nicotiana attenuata | reverse complement strand
ACTTCGTGGGATTATGAAATATTTTATTTGGTGCGGCCGAACCGTAAGACTACCTACGTATCTTGTGGTGACAAGAATCAGGTCGAACGTAGTTCACAACTAATTCTTGTTTTGTTTTTTGTTGCTCTTTTTCTTTTCTTTCTTTTTTTCCTTTTTCTTTCTTCTCTTTTTATTCTTTTTCTCCTTTTTTTTCTTTTTATTCTTTCTTTGTTTTTTTTTTTTTTGGAATGAACTTTCTAAAACAAACCTTATAGGGGCATGATTTTTTTTTTGATATNACAATTCCCTCTTACAAGGTTAGAAAGGAGACTCACCTCGCTTCGAAGATCCATAACCGGCATTCCACGCCCTTCCGAAGACTCTAATTGATGCACCACACTCCAAAACTAGCCAACGGTTACGCAAATCCATTAATATATGCTCAAATATTCGATACAATCTAATTTATAGCAATTCCTAACTCCGATCGAAAAGTTGACCAAAACGCCCTCGGGCCCACGTGCCCGGAATCCTAAATCTTTCAAAGATAAAGATTACCCATGACCTTAGAAACTCAAATATATAATTTTCTCTCAGTTCCATACTCAAAATCGTGGCTAAATTCCAAGATTACTAATTTTTCTAGGTTTTCCACCAAAACCTCAAATTTATACAATTTTCCAAGTCTAAATCAATATATAAACCTTGTATTTAACTCCAAGCTAGCATAAATTACTTACCTCATGACAAGTGACGAAAATGGCACCTCAAAGCTGCTCCCCATCGACTCTAATTGAAGAAAAATGGGGTTGAAATGAACTCAACCCCGAACTTAAACGACCTCACTGCTTCAGCTGTTTCCGCACCTGCGGTTCCTTGGCCGCTTCTGCGGTTCCGCAGGTGCGGTTAAAATGCCGCATCTGCGGTCTTCCTTGAGCCACCCCTTTCTCGCTTCTGCGACTGGCCAGCCGCAGATGCGGTCCCGCTTCTGCGGAACTTTGACCGCATCTGCGGTCCTCTCCAAGATACTCCCATCCGCTTCTGCGACCTTTTCTCCGCAGATGCGGTCCCGCTTCTGCGGTACCTTGACCGCATCTGCGGTCCTCAAGCCTTAGACCAAAACCCCCTTCTGCGGCTCTCTGTCCGCTTCCGCGGTGCCGCTTCTGCGGTCAACCCACCGCAGAAGCGAAAATACCAGCAACCAGATTCCTTCAGCTCTCCAAAAATCCAAATTTCGATCCGTTAACCACCCGGAATCCACCCGAGGCCCCCGAGACCCCAACCAAACATACCAACCAATCCTAAAACACATTACGGACTTGCTCGAGGCCTCAAATCACATCAAGCAACGCTAAAATCATGAATTGACCTCCAATCCAAGCTTTATAAACATTAGAACTTCCAACTTCTACTTTCGATGCTTAAACCTATCAAATCATGTCCGATTGACCTCAAATTTTGCACAAAAGTCATATTCGACATTACGGACCTAGTGCAACTTCCGGAATCAGATTCCGACCCCGATATCAAAAAGTCCACTTCCGGTCAAACTTCTCAAAAACCTTCAAATTTCTATCTTTAGCCAAATGGCTCCAAAATGACCTACGGACCTCCGAATTCACTTCCGATCGCGCTCCCAACTCCAGAATTACCTTACGGAGCTATTCACAGACTCGGAATCCCAAACGGACATCGATAGCACTGAAATGCACTTCAAGCCAAACTTATGGAATTTCTTCAAAAATGCTAACTTCCACAATAGGCGCCAAAACGCTCCCGGGTTATCCGAAACCCGAACCGGGCATACGCCTAAGTCCGAAATCATCATACGAACCTGCTGGAACCTTCAGATCCCGATTCCGAGGTCGTCTGCTCAAAAATCCAATTCTAGTTCTTTCTTTCAACTTTATGCTTCCGAAATGAGAATTCTCCTGCCAATTCAACTCTGGACGTCCCCAAAATTCAATTCCGACCACGCGCACAAGTCACAATACCCGAAATGAAGCTGCTCACGGCCTCAGGCTGCTGAACGGAGTGCTAGAGCTCAAAACGACCGGTCGGGTTGTTACATTCTCTCCCACTTAAACATACGTTCGTCCTTGAACGTGCTGAGAACTACACTGAAGTAGTCTCAAATCACCGGTTAACTTCTCATGCACCTTCCCGTGATACCACCGCTCAGTTGAGCACATTAGCTCGATCAGTTCTGAAGATATTCCGTTTTTATTCAAGCAGATAGGCCTTAGAGCCTAATTCCAACATCCAAAATTCTCTGTCAGGCCTGTTTCCAACATACGAACGCCGTATCAATCACTACACGCTGTACCCAAACGTGACTGCATAACTTTGCTGAATTCACACCTTGCATCATTTTACTCATCGGACCACAATAACATTTTCTGATCAACTTAGTCGGAATTCCCCGAATCTGATGCTCCCATTGCACCCCATGACATACACAGGTTTCACTCTAACTCTTACAATACCGCTACAACGGAAGAGATGTGCAGAAATTCATGATCAACTGCCGAACCAACCAATCATTTGGTTCTATACTCCTGACAATAACCATCACCTCATTCTGAACCAAATAATGGTCTTAACTCCTTAATGTACTTCATATAGTCAGATTGCATTAATCCTAAATCCAATGATCTCGTCTCACCCAGTACGAACTGCTCAAGCAATAAGCCACCCCGACATGACCAAAAGTCCCATATGAGGCTACAATATGCCAATAGGCTACCATAACAAACGCGATATAAAGGAAAGCAAACTTTGAGAAGGAAACTCAACTACACCGCTCTTGAATCATACATGCGACGCAGTGGACTTAATTAACAAACACCCCGCTCGCGAATCATACATGCGACGCGGGCACACAGCTGATATAAGCTTTCCTCATAAAATAGGAAACAAAACACATATAAACAAATACGGGGAACTGTACTCAGCTTCACACTATTGCGGTGCGCAACCCGATCCGAACAACATAACCATAGCGGCGTGCCACCCGATCCATCCATAAAACTCGCATAAGGAGATACGCACCTAGCTAGATTGATCATTCAATAATATACCGAATATCGGTCACAAGCACACTAAGTGCATAATTCCATACCTGGGGAGACATATAGCGCCAGAAGCCACAGAACTCAAGCACGACTGAGGTGCGATATACGTTTGAAATCTCACAAGCATCCTGCTCATATAACACCATCTCTACGCGGATCCTCAACACATAAGCAATTTCTCAAGCCGTCTCCCAACTCACGCGGCGCAACGCATCATTACATGAAATATTTGGCAACGAAATAACACCCTGACTACTCCATAAGGAGCACATTACTGAAATGAACACCACTGACCTGACATAGAGCCCAAATTCATATTTTAACCCATCCACCAACCTCAAGTCGATCCTGATCATATCAAACTAAGCCAATAACCTTTCAAAGGTCCATACTAATTTCCCTCTTCTCATAACACACAAGGACAACCATCATAACCGGAGTACTCATCCACAGTCCACAACTCAGTAACGGAGTGCCCTCCAGGCATATATCCTCAACTTATCGATATCATCACAAATCTTCATACTTGGTTTAATTGTTTCAATCAATCAAGTGACTACATGCCACACTTATACGATCTTCCTGTGGGACTTGCTCCCACAACCTTCTGAAACACATAACAGGTCCACACATCCAAACCACCAGCCGCACTAACGCTGAAAAGCGATTAAGGACCATCAACCATGACACAAGCCCCTTTTTACAAAACACCAATCTCAGGTGACGCTGAAGACAATACCAACTTACCTTAAACATCGAAACTCCTTTCCTGCTCATCTGAGCTCGTGACATCCTTGTCCACACCTAGCTGCTACCTTGATCTTCACTGCAAATTCCATACCACTCACTGCACTTAACATGCCAGTATACGATAGAACTCGTTTTTCATCATAGCTTCGGAACCACTAATAGGTTAACACTTCGTCACATAAAAGCTTTTCAGTGAACTCACTTCAGGAGATCCATAGTATCACACAGGTAAATTCCCATAATCGTAGAATATGCAAATCTCTAAGTAGTGGCCTAAGCCACCATTGCCCCTTCCGGAAATTCTGCTTCCACATAACAAGCCATAACAGTAGAATGCTTCTGAATAACATCAATTGCGGCGGCTGACAAGCCTGATACGTACCATCACAACTCACTTGCATAACTCGATCACGCTGAGGAAACTGATCGCTAACACCAATATGCCAATTTAACTATGGCCAATCGATCTACCTCCTCCCAATATACCCTTGATTGCCTTAGAGATAATACTAACCCCATCCGTCACATATCATACTCCATCCGCACTCATCCCGAGTGACCCTGAATCACGAGACCATGCTGTCTCAATTCCCACGAACCAATTCATACCTTCTTTGCGTGCATATTCGCACCCTCAACTGACATGACCATTCTGCTAACCCTATTACGAATCCGAAATCTCTTCTCATTTTCCTCTCAAGTTCTACACTGCAAGTCAAAACATCATAGAACACTTTGTGCCTCTTCTCATAGGCTGCTGCAAAGCTTGATTCTTAACTGTACTTATAGGCTCGAAATCATTAGGCACCATATTTTACCTCTTTTGAATCCGTTAGGACCGTTACTGAGAGCCACCCGCTCTGACCTGGTCCCAAATATAATCAACTCCATAAATCTTATAACACATGAATACCCTCTCGACGAGGCACCCGGCGGAATTACTTCCTTTGAAACCTGCATTTATACCAGGCATAAATCCGGAACCTTTCCCCAAGTCTGAACATGAGCCAATGAGGCCAACCATAGCATGCATTTCGACAATTCATTAGCCCGAATTACCACTTATGTTCCTTTCCCATAGCTGAAATAACCCATCAATATGCTAATCACCAGAAACCTCGCAAGTAATTAACCATGCAACCCCATCATAGGCGGTGGGACTCTCCCACTTAGCTCGAAGCCACTATTACACAACTCTGGAATTTATCAGGATTCTTAATCTCCTATTGACGTAATCCTTGTGCAATCCACTGCCAACATTCTCGACATCTCCCAGCACTGCTACACGGGGTACAACCATTACGACATCAATACCCCATCCTGAGTCTGAGCTCACTTTCCCGCGGCACAGGTCCATTTTCCCCTCATGGACATCATTTAAATGTGCGGCAACGTCCTTCCAATTCAAAGTTATGCTACATCCTTTTTCATTTAAGCGGCTCCTTTCCGTTATATTAAATCTCCTGCCGCACAAGAATCCCTACTTCAAATTAGATCCGTAGGCTTCAATCGCCAGCCACTATAATCCCCAAATCACTCCAGACTTTCCTTAAGGTGCGTAACCACCCTACCACCAAGCCCATATGCAACATCCGCCGCTCTCCCATTTTGGGCAAACTCACTTCTTTAATCAGCTACCTGACCTTTGCTTCATACACCTGGCCTTTTAGAAGTTTAAAACTCCACCTGACACTTCCCGCACGCATTTCTCATCTTTTGCTGCTCGGTTGATGCCTTAATAAAATCTATCTTCATAGCACTTGAGTCCACAAATCGCTACTAACTTTAAACCTTTTCGAAGGTCATCTTTCTCGAACCGCCAACATTAGAAACACTGATTCAATCCCGAACCTCCGCACCCTGCGATATCTGACAGTCGCATTTTCAATGCTGTTTCACAATAGCTTGCCCCAAAGGCGAATTGTAGAAGGTCATAACACCGGCGAACTTAGTATGTTCAATTAGGACAACAACACCCCTTCATAGAAGAAAACTCCACCACGCTTGCGAATACCAATTCTCATTACTTCCACCAGCCCACATCTGACCATCCTTAGTCCGCTTGCCTTTCCCCCTGCCGGGAATAAAACACTGAATCTCTTGATTAAGCACTGAGTAAACCTCCCTTCAAGTCATTCACTGCCCCGACACGTGGGCAACATCCTACCGTCATATCACTACTGCGGAATAGTCATTCATAAGCATCATGGCAACTTGTGCCTAGCCTCAAGCCCTCAGAAGTACCGTTACTGAGCTGAAGCAATAAAATATTCTTCCATAAAGCGACGATAATAATCCGATCAACTATATCCGGAGAAACATCCCGCACCACATCCGTAGTACCATCATGACTCTTCAATTCTCGATTTATAACAAGCGCTTTGCGTCGCGTAAGATTGAGTAGGAATGAATTAAAGGCATACGCCTCCAGGGATCAAATCGCACGATAAGAATCAAGAAGGAAAATACTCCTAACAGTCTTGCAGCCTCCCGAGGATAAGTACAGACGTCTCCGTACCGATCCGTGAGACTCTACTAGACTTGTTCATGACTTGTGAGACCCTAGGAACCTATTGCTCTGATACCATGTTGTCACGACCCAAAATCCATTAAGGGTCGTGATGGCGCCGGACACCGCTGTCAGGCAAGCCAACCAAATACTTAATTAAACTCCAATTTTAACAATTTTGAAAACCAAGATTTTCTTTTAAATTTCATCAGTAAAAAGATAACTGCTTCAATTCAAATTAAATACTCGCAATCAATACAAAAATATTTAAAAACCATCCCAGAACCCGGTGTCACAAGTGCATGAGCATCTACTGATAAGGAAAATAAAATACAATACAACATCCGCCCGGAATACAGTGGACAGAAAGAAAATACAATTTACTGGAAGGGACTTCACTAGCTGCGGGCCGCCTCGAACAATGCAACTTACCTAATATATCCCATTTAAGAATTTTTGGATTATCGGTTTTGTATGTGATCCCAAAAATTCTTAAATGGGATATCAAGAATTTTTGGATTATCGGTTTTGTATGTGATCCCAAAAATTCTTAAATGGGAAAACGGAGCGGTAACTCAGAAAGGGACTTCACTAGCTCCGTTTTCCCCATTTCTGCTTCTAATTGCTTTAATTATCGGTTTTGTATGTGATCGGGTTGGTTGGCTCGGGTTCGGAAAGCTTTTGAGAAGGTTTGAGACACTTAGTCTCTTTTAAGAAGGCTTAAGTTGGAAAAGTCAACCGGACGTTGACTTATGTGTTAGAGGGCTCGGATGTGAGTTTTGATGGTTCGGATAGCTTCTGGAAATGATTTGGGACTTAGGAGCGTGATCAAAATGTTTTTTGGAGGTCCGGAGTAGATTTAGGCTTGAATTGGCGAAATGGAGTTTTTGGCGTTTTCCGGTTGATAGGTGAGATTTTGATACAGGAGTCGGAATGGAATTCCGGAAGTTAAAATAGCTTCGTTATGTCATTTGGGATGTGTGTGCAAAATTTCAGGTCATTTGGACGTGGTTTGGTTGGGTTTTTGATCCAAAGCGGAAAGCGGAAGAATTTAGAATCTTAGGCTTGAATTCGATGAGTTTTGGTGATTTTGATGTTGTTTGAGGTGTTTTGAAGATTGGTACAAGTTCGAATAAGGTTATGGAATATGTTTGTGCTTTTGGTTGAGGTCCCGAGGGCCTCGGGGTGATTTCAGATGGTTGACGGGGAGTTTGAAGAATTAGTGCAGCTGCTGTATTTTTGCTGCTTCTGGTATTTCCGCACCTGCGGATAGGGGACCGCAGGTGCGGCGCCGCAGATGCGGTAGACAGGTCGCAGAAGCGGAAATTTGCTGGGAAGGCAGAAATCGCAGAAGCGGTTGTTTGGCCGCATCTGCGAAGGCGCAGGTGTAGAAAGTCCCTCGCAGATACGGAAGGGGCGACTTAAGTGAAAAACCGCAGGTGCGGTTATAGGGAACGCAGAAGCGGTCTCGCAGATGCGATTTTTGGACCGCAGATGCGGAAATGCCTGGGTCAGATTATATTAATTCCTCCTTCGCGATTTTCAGAGGGTTTCTCACTTTTAACACAAAATTTTAGAGCTTTGGGCGATTTTGAAGAGAGGAAATCATTGTTCTTCGTTGAGGTAAGGATTTTGGACCCTAAAACTTGATTATTTGTGATTAAGGAACAAAATATCAGTGTTTAATTCATGAAAATCAGTATAAAAAGGTGGAGTTAGGGCTTGAGATTATGAGACCTTCTAGGGATGATTTGAGGGATCAAACGAACTCCGATTTTCGAGTTCTTTATATGTACGGACTCGTGAGATGATGAAGAACATTTTGGTATAAAGTTTGTCCAGTTCCGGGACGCAGGCCCGGGGGTCGAGTTTTGACTAATTTCAGGTTTTGTGCTTAAAATCGATATTTTTCAATTGGAATTCATTCGTTTAGCATAATTCCATGATGAAAATCTGAACTTGGTAGATTTGGAGCACTCGGAAGTTGGTTCGAGAGGCAAGCGTGTTGCAGAGTAGCTTTTCGGCTAGTTCGAGGTGAGTAATAATTTTAAATGCTGTCCTGAGTGTATGAAACCCTAGAAATTTATAGCGTTTGGCTATGTTGAGGTGAGACACACGCTAGATGACGAGCGTGGGGTCGTGCACCGTTGGGGGATTGTGACTTAGTCCATCCCGAATGACTATTTTACTGCGTACTTGATAGTTAATTATTTAATATTATTATATTTTGGGCTAAATGCCATGTGTGGGCTTCGTGCCAACTCTTTGAACCCTAAATGATATTTTCCTCACTGATTGATTTCAAACTTGTGCTCAGTCATGCTATATTTCACCATTTTCAAAACTCGGCTATGTTATTCTGTTTTAAACACACTAAATGATATTTTCAAAGATATTTGAGCTGAGCTTCATATTTTTACTGTTGCCCGAGGGGCTTATGATATTCTGACTGAGTAAGGCCGAGGGCCTGTGTTGTGAGGATATTTTGGGTCGGGCTGCACGCCACAGCAGTGATATACTGATTATACTAATGAGGCCGAGGGCCTGAGATTGTACGCCACGAGGTGGCTTGAGATTGATATGAGGCCGAGAGCCTGTTTATGATGCCACGAGATGGCTTGATATTGCGCTTGGGCCGTAAGGGGCCCCTCTCGGAGTCTCTACACCCCCAGTGAGCGCCGGTACCCATTTGTGATATTAGATATAGCCCGAGGGGCTGGTATTGTTCTGTGTTATAGCCCGAGGGACTGATTCTGTTGTTACTGTGCCCGAGGGGCAGTTATTACGTGTTTACTTTTTAGTTCTTTTTCCTGTATATTGTTTAACTGTTTAAAGGATGTTATGAGATTTCATTGCTTAATTATATTTACTGATTTTTACTATGCCTCTTTTAGCTTAATGTTGTGCCTTACGTGGTTTTATATTACTCAGTCTTCATTTATTTTTATTACTCACTGAGTTAGAGTACTCACTTTACTCCCTGCACCCCTATGTGTAGATTCGGGCGCTACAGGTCCTGCTCCTGAGGGTTGATAGTTCCAGTAGGTCTTTGGAGATTTACTAGGTAGCTGCTTGGTGATTCGTAGCCCAGTGCATTCTCCCTCTATCTTAGTTATTTTTTATTCAGTTATGTAGTAGTGGATTAGACTTCAGACTTCTAGTATTGTTTTAGATGCTGATGACTGGTGACACCCCGATGTCGGGCTGTGTTGGTTTTTAATTCCGCAACTTATACTGTTATTTTGGGATTTTATTTCTATTAAAGACTTGGTATTTATTATTTTAACTGCTTAAAGTGAATTGGAAGTGTGTCAGCTGGCCTTGTCTTCACGAGAGGCGCCATCACGACCGGGTTTAGGTTTAGGGTCGTGACAAGTTGGTATCAGAGCCTAAGTTACATAGGTCTCACGAGTCATGAGCATGTTTAGTAGAGTCTCGTGGATCGGTATGGAGACGTCTGTATTTATCCTCGAGAGGCTGCAGAACCTTTAGGAAAAATTCCATATCCTTGAAATTCTTGTCGTGCGAATTTGTTGATCCGAGTACTAAACTTCTGTTATTTTATTCTCTCATAGATGGTGAGGACACGCGCTACCAATCAGGATGGACAGCCACCAGTACCACCAGTGGAGGCCGAGGATGTGGCCGAGGCCGTGGTAGGGGCAGAGGTACAACCCCCATAGCAGCTGGGACAGCAGCTGCAGACCCACCAGCCGCCCCAGTTCAGGGTCAGGTCCCAGTGGTAGACGCTCCAGCAGCACCAGCTGTGCCCATTGTGATTTCGGGCCTTCAGGAGACTTTGGCCCAGATATTGACAATATGTACTAGCCTTGCTCAGGCGGTCGTGGTTTCTAATGCCGCAGCTACTTCTCAGGCAGGGGGAGGCTCTCATACTCCCGCCGCCCGTACACCCGATCCGGTGGTTCAAGGAGTGCAGACACCGGAGGCACCACTAGCCCAGCCGGTGGCAGTTGCTCAGGGTTATGTAGCTCCTGTTATGCCGGAGGATGAGCAACGTAGATTGGAGAGGTTTGGCAGACTCCAGCCTCCTACTTTCAGCGGAGCAGAGGGCGAGGATGCCCAGGGTTTCTTAGACAGATGTTAGAGGATTCTTCGCACTGCGGGTATTCTGGAGACCAGCGGGGTTGCATTCACGACCTTTCAGTTTACCGGAGCTGCCTTCACTTGGTGGGAGGCATATGAGAGGCGTAGGCCTGTTGGTTCGGCACCTCTGACTTGGCAGCAGTTCTCCGCTCTATTTTTGGAGAAGTATGTTCCATAGTCCCGTAGGGAGGAGCTGCGTAGGCAGTTCGAGCAGTTGAGACAGGGGGATATGACGGTTACTCAGTATGAGATGAGGTTCTCAGAGTTAGCTCGACATGCTATTTGGCTGGTTGCTACTGAGAGAGAGAGGATCAGGAGGTTTGTTGATGGCCTCACCTACCAGCTTCGGGTTCTCATGACTAGGGAGAGAGTGTCAGGTGCTACATTCGAGGAGGTTGTGGATATTGCTCGAGAGATTGAGTCAGTCCGTCGCCAGGAGCGCGAGGAGAGAGAGGCTAAGAGGCCTCGAGGACATGGTAGTTTTAGGGGTGCTCCTTCTAGGGGCCAATTTCAGCACGGCAGAGGCCGACAGTTCCGACATGCTCAGTCAGCTCGCCCAGGTTATCGTGGGGCGTCATCACGCCATAGTTTTCACGGTTCTCAGCAGGGCCATTCTTCACTTAGCGCACTTCCAGCCTAGGGTTCGTCCCATGCTCCATCGGTTTAGGATTCTTCTACGCCAGGGGCGTCTGCTAGTCATACCAGTGCTAGGGGTTCCCATTAGTCCCCGTCTCCAGCACCCAGGAGTTATTATGAGTGTGGAGAGATGGGCCACTTGTGGATGCAGTGCCCTCGTCGTTCTCAGCAGAGGGGTCAGTCATCAGCCTCAGCCCCAGCCACTTCACCACCTACCCAGCCAGCTAGGGGTGGGGGACAGTCATCTAGGGGTCGCCCCAGAGGGGGAGGTCGATCCAGAGGTGGCCAGGCTCGCTTCTATGCACTTCCATCTAGGCCCGATGCGATTGCTTCAGATGCGGTGATTACAAGTATTAATTCAGTCTGCCGCAGGGATGCTTCTGTGTAATTTGACCCTGGCTCTACTTTCTCTTATGTGTCGTCTTATTTTGCCCATTATCTGGATATGCCCTGCGAGTCCCTTGTTTCTTCTGTTCATGTTTCCACGCCGGTGGGCGATACTGTTGTGGTAGACCGCGTGTACCGGTCGTGTGTTGTGTCTATTGGGGGTCTGGAGACCCGAGTGGATCTATTGTTATTATGTATGGTGGACTTCGATGTTATTCTGGTCATGGACTGGTTATCTCCGTGCCGGCCCATTTTGGACTGTCATGCCAAGACAGTGACTTTGGCTATGCCTGGTGTGCCACGTATAGAGTGGCGAGGTTCGACCGATTATGTTCCCAGCAGAGTGATTTCTTTCTTAAAGGCCCAGCGTATGGTTGGGAAAGGTTGTCTTTCATACTTAGCATTTGTGAGGGATGTTAGTGCAGAGACTCCCAGTATTGATTCTGTTCCAGTGGTGAGGGATTTTCCCGACGTATTCCCTACAGACCTGTCGGGTATGCCACCGGACAAGGATATAGATTTTGGTATCGACCTGGTGCCAGGCACTCAGCCCATTTCTGTTCCACCATATTGTATGGCACCAGCAAAGCTGAAGTTTTTTAAAGGAGCAGCTTCAGGAACTTCTAGATAAGGGGTTCATTCGTCCTAGTGTGTCGCCGTGGGGTGCGCCGGTTCTCCTTGTGAAGAAGAAGGATGGCACGATGATAATGTGCATTCATTACAGGCAGTTGAACAAGGTAACAATTAAAAACAAGTATCCTTTGCCTCGTATCGATGATTTGTTCGACCAGCTTCAAGGAGCGAGAGTATTCTCTAAGATTGACCTCCGCTCAGGTTATCACCAGTTGAAGATCAGGGACTCAGATATTCTTAAGACAGCTTTCAGGACCCGATACGGTCATTATGAGTTCTTGGTGATGTCTTTCGGGCTAACCAATGCCCCAGCAGCATTCATGCATTCGATGAACAGTGTATTCCCTCCATATCTCGACTCGTTTGTCATAGTCTTCATTGATGATATTCTGGTATACTCGCGTAGTCAGGAGGAGCACGCGGAGCATTTGAGAGTGGTGTTGCAGAGATTGAGAGAGGAGAAGCTTTATGCAAAGTTCTCCAAATGTGAGTTCTGGCTCAGTTCAGTGGCTTTCTTGGGACACGTGGTGTCCAGTGAGGGTATTCAGGTTGACCCGAAGAAGATAGAGGCGGTTCAGGGTTGGCCCAGACCGTCCTTAGCTACAGAGATTCGCAGTTTTCTTGGCTTGGCGGGTTATTATCGCCGGTTTGTTCAGGGATTCTCGTCTATTGCATCGCCCTTGACCAAGTTGACTCAGAAGGGTGTTTCATTTCAGTGGTCTGATGAGTGTGAGAAGAGGTTCCAGAAGCTCAAGACTGTCTTGACCACAGCTCCAGTGCTAGTATTGCCATCGGCTTCAGGTTCTTATATTGTATATTGTGATGCTTTGAGAGTTGGTATTGGGTGTTTTCTGATGTAGGAGGGTAGAGTTATTGCTTATGCTTCTCGTCAGTTGAAGCCTAATGAGAAGAACTACCCTGTTCATGATTTGGAGTTAGCTGCCACTGTGTACGCGTTTGAAGATCTGGAGGCATTATTTGTATGGTGTGTCTTGTGAGGTCATACTGATCATCGTAGCCTCCAGCACTTGTTCAAGCAAAAGGATCTCAATTTGAGGCAGCGGAGGTGGTTGGAGTTACTTAAGGATTATGATATTACTATATTGTATCACCCGGGGAAGGCCAATGTAGTGGCCGACGCTTTGAGCCGGAAGGCGATGAGTATGGGGATTTTGGCATATATTCCAGTTGGGGAGAGACCTCTTGCAGTTGACGTTCAGGTTTTAGCCATTCGGTTCGTGAGGTAGGATATTTCGAAGCCCAGTAAGGTATTGGCTTGTGTGATTTCTCGGTCTTCCTTATATGAGCGCATCAGAGAGCGCCAGTATGATGATCCACATTTACTCGTCCTTAAGGACAGAGTTCAGCATGATGATGCCAAGGATGTGACTATCGGAGATGATGAGGTGTTGAGGATGCAGAGCCGGATTTGTGTGCCTAACGTGGATGGGCTTCGGGAGTTGATTCTGGAGGAGGCCCATAGCTCGCGGTATTCCATTCATCCGGGAGCCGCGAAGATGTATCAGGATCTGAGACAACATTATTTGTGGAGAAGAATGAAGAAAGACATTGTGGGATTTGTAGCTCGGTGTCTCAATTGTCAGCAGGTGAAATATGAGCATCAGAGGCCGGGTGGCTTGCTTTAGCGGATGGATATTCCAGAGTGGAAGTGGGAGCGGATCACTATGGACTTTGTGGTTGGACTTCCACGGACTTTGAAGAAGTTCGACGCTATTTGGGTGATTGTGGATCGGCTGACCAAGTCCACGCACTTCATTCCTATTTGTACTACTTATTCCTCTTAGCGGTTAGCAGAGATATATATCTGGGAGATTGTTCGGTTGCATGGTGTCCCAGTTTCCATCATTTCAGATAGGGGTGTAGACATGTAATTTTTGACCCTCCCCAAAATTTTACATATTTTAGCATTTAAATATTTAGTCTAGGTCTAGTATCGTTATTTTAGCATTTAAATATTAGTATTTTTAGTAGTAGTATTATCTTAACTAGTATCCGTACCCGTGCGTTGCGCGGAAAATATTAAATATAATTTTGATAAGAAAATATAATTTGTAAAATGCGGTAGACACAAAGGAACAAACTAAGGTGTGAAAAATTCCGAAACTTCTTAATGAACAAAATAACTTTGGTTGAAAAACAGAATTATCTTCATTGCATTCTTACTTTGGTTCATCATAAAGGTAAAAGGCTTTGATAAGAAAAACGAAGAGCTATAACTTTACGCTAGTCATAAATGTTAGCAGAATTATCTTCATTGCATTTTCTCTATTTCCTTCAAACTTTGGTTACTCCCTTTATAACTTTGGTTGAAAAACAGAATTATTTTTTGGTCTGCAATTGACTCAATAGATAAGGCAACTCATGCTTTTATATACCACTCTTTCAACCTAAATATTCAATAATTATAGAAATAGCTTGCTCTCCTCCATTGTTCTGTAATCCAAAAAGATAAGCATAACGTTCATACATGGGCTGTTATTCACTAAAAAAAACTTTCCTTAGGAGCTCGACAAAGGAATAATCAGCAGAAGCAGCTTGGACTACGGACAGAAAGGGTGACGACAACATTCTTGAGGAACCGTCATCAGTTCCTACATTCTTCAACTCTTAGATTGGATTGAAAGCTACTTCACATGTCTTTCAGACTTCTTGACCTGGAACTGAAGACAAACTTCTTTGTAGAAGTGAAATATTTCGTTTATAAACCTATTGCAGCAAGACTAAGTAAAATAATAAGAAGAAAAAAAGAACCGTGAGGCGCTTACATTCCCTCTGCCATTAAGTCTTTTCACCCATGATATGACACTAACAGTACGAGCAATAAATTGAGGAGGCCTCATTAATGATAAATCATGGAATTAATCATACTTTTGCTGTCAAAGTAACAAAGAGCACAATCAAATAATGAAGTATCAAAAAATATCTAGCACCTAGCAGTAAGCTATTGAAAACCAGCGACACTAGGAAATTTATCATATTGAGTATGAGGATAAGCATATTAGCTTTTTTATTTACCAAATTTATCTTGTCGAGTGGACCTCCAACAACATTAGGAGATAAATAATCCTTCCACTTCGATGGTAATATGGAGAACTTTATTTTATCTCCTGGAATTTTTACCTGAAGGAACAAAAAGGCTCATCATATTAGTATAATTTATCATAAGAAAATATTACTTGAAAAATACGATAAAAATAAAGGAGCATGAAAGAATTCTGATTTTGTTGTATTCATTGGCTCGTTATATATGTTGAAGTATTTTTTCTCTTCATAATATTTATGTACATAATTGACACTCATTGTACGTTTCAAACACAAAAGAATTCAACTCAATAGTAGACTAAAACCTGCTTCAAATCACCTTTAATAAAATAGAAGATCACAGTAGTAACAAACTAATTTTGAAACCAACATCTTTTGAATTCCAGAAAATTAGTTAACACAAAGTATTGTATTGAAATTAATTAATAGAACCAAGTATTAACTCAATCCAAGCATGTAATGAAGATATTTCAAAAGAAGAAGCACGGCAGTTGCGTTCCGGGACTCCAACAATGGAAGAAACTTCCAAGCAAGCACATAATTTCAATTCTTACTTAGCAACTTGGAAACAGATAGTGATAACTTTCAAAAACTGATTTATCCTCTTAAACCAAAGGAGAGGGGCACATAACACATGCTGATCATTTCACAAAATAACTCAAATAGCACAAACGACATAGAGCTATAAATTTAAACACACCTCATGTATTGACATGAAGTAAAGAAAGGAGGAAAATCAATTCTTGCTATTACTATAAATTTTAAACCCATCATTTCAAACAAACACAAAATAATTTATCAGTTGCAGTTTAATTTTTTTACCATATAAGAAAGTAGATTAAAAAACATGATGTAATAATACTGGAGACATGTCTTGACATAAGAGCTTCTAGCATCATTGATGGAGTACTATATAAGAGAAAAACCCTAAATAAATAATGCAGCATAAATGGTGTTCCAAAGTAGAGTAACCAAACAAAAGGTAAGCAATAGTAAACATACCCAAGAAAGTTGTAAATGCGCATAGCCAGCATATGCACCATATGCATATAGCGAAGGATCCTGGGTGGCTCCATATGGTAGGCATCATAACCTTGTCCATATGCATAATAAGCGTTCCATTGACTCGGATCAGCAGGCTGACTCCAAACACCAGCGTCCTGCAAGATAGCACCATATTGAGCAAATGCTAAACAATTAATAACTTCTGGAATATAAGCAATTCAGATCTATAGTTGATATCAGCATGCTGAATAACAGTTTGCATCTTGCATATACATACATCACATAAATGTCGATGATGAATAGATCCATATATAGCACAGAAGATTTTATTATGTTTGTGGTAAATATTGACCTATCTTGAATGGACAACTTCCAGAGCCTGATACGAATTCGTCTATAGCTCCATCAAGTGAGGCTGAATTTGATCCATAAGTTCACTCCATAAGGTTGTCGTAATCCTGTTCTTCCTATAAGTTTCACGATAATCGTTAATTAACAAAATAATATGAACAATTAAGCTGTAAAAGTATAGTTTGTATCAGTGAATAACTTACTGATCATCTTCGAGTGTAACATTGAGAAAGACACTATTGTTATCACCTTGTTTGTGGGTCTTAACATCTTCATACGTCACAACCTGACCAATAACATCTACAAATATAAAAGTTAGTTAAGACAATTTTGTAAAACGTGGTAATAATGGAAGAGAAGAATTACCGATTAGTTCTGCCTCATCAACATCATTCTGATTTGTTAGCTGATCAAAAGGACGAAAGTTGAAGATATTCATAGGAAATGAAGAATCAATTATTTCCTCAACTGTTGTCCTTTGTGTAAATGTCAGCCTCAAATTGTGTGGCGTATTCTTTAATTCAAGTTGTTTGGTCCGACAACAAAGTAGTTCATGCGATATAAGCCGAGTTCCTGTATTTTGGTCCGTAAAAACTTAATTACATACTTCCCAATCGAGGCCTGGATACGATCACCCTAAAAAAAATAATTTCACTATTAAGATGTACCATATTGCTAATAAATTGCATATATGTAAAAACAGAAACATAAATCGCACATAATCGTTTCATTTGTGAGTCAAGTTTCGTTATGTACGTCCTAACCATCTTAATAACAAACTTGCGGATATTATTTTAAACTATTGCTGTGTTATTTTAGAAATGTCAAATGTCGCAAAATAGAAGATGTTGCACAAAAATTGGCAGAGGACGCTATATTATTTGTCTATGATCGATATCCTTAATAATATTATTTCCCCCCGACAAAGTATTAATTGCTAGTTGGTATATATTATAACAGAAGAGAAAATCCTCGTCCAAGATCTGGTAAAGTTAGCCAGTGAAATAGAAGATGCTGAAGAGGAAACAACAGAAGAGGAAAAAGCTCAAAAGTAAAACCAATACAACAGTAATAGAGTACTGTTGTGAATATAACTTAACACAAATAGAGTACTGAGTTACATATAATTTTTCACAATTACTACTTTGTGTTGTGAAAAATTTATCCATAAAATCAGAAAAGAAGAAAAACTTTAGAACTATGTGAAGCTAAATATGTTACCTTTGCATCTTGCAAAATAAACTCAATCGAATATGTTGTTTCAGGATTGAAACGATCCGGCATTTCCCACATTCGAACGACTCTAACTTTGAGATTCCATTGCATCGAGTTGCTTGAAATTTGACTGATTTCATGAAGTGTTGTAGCCATATTTGCAAACTTATATATTTTGAGCAGAGGAAAAAAGGTGTAGAGAATAGAAAAGAAAATAGAAGAGGGAGCAGACGTTTGAGACATTATTAGACAGTTTCTATGTTATGGAGTAAGAAACGTGGGAGTCCAAAAATTTGAATAGATGATCGTGGATGAAGAAACATGGGAGTCCAGAAAACGTGGGACTGAGATAGCTACACAAACGTGGACTCTTAGGGAAATAACTGAAACATATTAATGCTTTGTATTGGTACAAATTAACGTGGAATCTTAAGGGAATTAACTGAAACATATTTTTGCTTTAAAAGCTGAAAATTAATTTTTTTTAAATTTTTTTTTTATAATTTTTTTGAATCTCCAAGCTTATTGGAGTGTTGTCTTAAACATTAACACGTGTCGATCTCCCGGATTGACACTTGGAGCAGTATTATTGTTTTGCCTCTCCTTTTCTATATTAATAGATTTTGCGATGATTTTAATCTAGTCTTATTATTTTTTTGGGTATGACATTTGAAAATATCAAAAAATAGTTTCATATTTTATATATAATTTAGTTTAATTAATTAGATAGATTTTGCAATATGTAGTATATTCGGCTTATATTAAAAGGTATTTAGCTAAGGTTTGGACATTTTTTTTTTCTTTAGTCCAATTTTAAGGCCCAAATATGAAGCCAAAGCCCATAACCCCAATAACCTAATAAACCTAGGGTCTTCTTCTTCTTTAGACTTGGAACACAAAACCCTAAGGATCCCCTTAACAAAAATAAGGTCGCTCACCACACCACCACACCAACGAACAATAAGTCACACCCCTTTTTTTAAAAAACTCACTAACCCTCTTAAATTGATAAAAAAGATTTTGTGAGGCTCAAAAGGGTTTTCAAATTTGAAAGTGACCAAAATTTGTGTTCAAAAGGAAATAACTCAGAGTCGCCACCTGACATTGGTTTCGATGTGCCAGGTCACCGTTTTTTTAAGAATTTTTTTTTCCTTTTAAAATACTTTGGACTCCAAACTAAGTCTGTACCAGAGATTCGGGTAAGGAGGTTCATTTGACTCGGGGAGAAGGTGTTAGGCACTCCCCAAATCTTGTGAAAGTCACGGTTGCGTACTCAATCTAGTTGTCTTTTAAAATATTCAAATTGAGGTAAAAACACACACAAACGGAAATAAACAATCAAAAGAGGCTCAAGATCGTTCCCGCCTAATAAAAGAAGATAGCAAAAAGAATAATAAAATAAGAACAAAAGTACTACGAGTTCGCTTTCGGCCTCCAATTGCAGAATACTACGGGGCATTCCCCAAAATAAAATATATACAAATCCTTCGGGGCATTCCCCGGATAAATTCAACTAAGGGGAACGACCTCTCACCTCAAAACTAAAAAAATCCTAAGGTTTGCCTACTCGAGTGTGGTCGGCCTAAGTATGTTCCTAACGAAAGAATCGAACAACAAAATTAATTTAAATTACGACTCAACTTCACAAATCGGCATGGTAAAACAGTAGTCCAACGGTAAACTCGAGTACCATTAATTCTAATCACTGTCGCGGTCTATTTATGCTCTCGATGAGTTTTAGCCCAAAATTGTTAACCACACAGACCATGTGCATTCATTACTCCAAAGAAAACCAAACAAATTCACTTCAGTTTCCAAATAATATATCAAATATAAGGTGACAAACATAAATAAATCAGACTAAGGAGATTTTAAACACACCACGAGCAGAACAACCATTCGACATTCATAATCAGCAAAGAGTGAGCACAAAACACATATATAAAAATTCAAAATCAAAGTAAGAGATGAACCTCAAAATGATAGCTTTTCCTGATTACAGTAGTAGTGACGGAACAGGAATCGAGACCAGAGCTTGACCAGAAATCCTCGTCGGCAACCTCGAGCTCCGACCAAGCACCGGAAAATTTTGAATCGAACCCAAACGCCTCAACTACTCCATTCCGATACAACTTGTGAAATTCATATATCCATAAATTCCAAACATTTGTTATGATGGCTAATGGGCTTCTCTAGTTCCTCTCCCGATTTTGGACAGAAATTTGTCGTCCCCTCTTACTCTCGTTCCCTCTCCTTTTCTTCTATTCACGTCCCTCTGTTTCTATTGCTGTTCGTGTGCGTGAGTGGTCTGGAGCGAATCAGGGGTATTGCGACTGTTGGGAATGGCTGGAGACGGGGCGTTCTGGTTTTGGAGAAGAGGAGGTCGTTGGTTTGGTCCTGGGCAGCAGAGGGTTCGGCGACTGGAGTGTTTTCTATGTTGTTGGCGGCGGGAGCGAGTTTTTTGGTTGTGGAGAGTTGTTGGTTGGTGTTGAAGGAGTCGCCGGTGGCGGTTGGTTGTTGCGAGGTGAGGGCTTTGGTGGAGTTGGGTGGTCGTTTAGAGTTTTTGTTCGTTGGTGTGGTGAGCGGCTGTGTATTTTTGTTAAGGGGATCCTTAGGGTTTTGTGCTCCAAGTCTGAAGAAGAAGAAGACCGTAGGTTTATTAGGTTGTTGGGGTTATGGGCTTTGGCTTCATATTTGGGCCTTAAAATTGGACTAAAGAAAAAAAAATGTCCAAACCTTAGCTAAATACCTTTTAATATAAGCCGAATATACTACATATTGCAAAATCTATCTAATTAATTAAACTGAATTATGATAAAATATGAAACTATTTTTTGATATTTTCAAATGTCATACTAAAACAATAATAAGACTAGATTAAAATCATCTTAAAATTAAGATAATACTACAACTAGAAACACTAATATTTAAATGATAAAATAACGATACTAGACCTAGACTAAATATTTAAATGCTAAAATATGTAAAATCTTGGGGAGGGTCAAAAATTACATATCTACAGCTGCCCTTCTTTGACTGGAAACACGAAGAGTTTTCAGAAAAAGAACGACTAGACAAGTTTTTTGACCCGACCCCTATTTAGGAAGACCAAAAACTAAGAGGAAGGAGAATGTGACCGAGCCCTGGTATCTGAGCTGCCTACATATCCTTGGCTATAAAGGAATCAGGCCATGTGTAGTTCAGAAGTGAATGAGGTGATGGAGTATACTGAGATGGAGAGCCGGTCGAGGTGCCGTTCTGTCGAGGTTCCGGTCCGCGATCCTGTTACTACATCAAAATCAGAAAAATGAAAAAGACTAACTAGGCCTATAAACTAGGAGTTACAAGATTCCTATCTATAAGTCTTCTGAAGCTTGATCTTGAGTCTTGAATGGTTCTTCATGCAGACTTTAGATTTGAATCTTGACGCTTGCTAGTTGCAGGTGCTAGTTCATTCTTCTTCAGCTTTCCGGATCAGAACTGGACACAACATGCTTGTGACTGTAGCCATGTCCTGAGCAATCCACCTCTTGTCTCAGCTTCTGCATTTTGGATTCACTTCCCTTTTCTTTTTTTCTTTTTTTCTTTTTTTTTGTTTTTCTTTTTTATTCTGGATTGAGATTACTTCTGTTGATCATCTCGGACTGATGACACGCATTCTTGCCGCGAGCTTCTGCTACTTTAAACTTGAATTGGATTCTGAAATGACTTCCCTTGTTCTCCATGTGGGCGCCTGATTGCCAAAATTTGAACTGTATTCTCTTGTTCTCCAGGTGGGCGCCTGATTGCCAAAACTTGAACTGTATTCCCTTGTTCTCCAGGTGAACTGTATTCCCTTGTTCTCCAGGTGGGCGCGCGATTGCCAAAAGTTGAACTGTATTCCCTTGTTCTCCAGGTGCGCGCCTGATTGCCAAAACTTGAATTGTATTCCCTTGTTCTCCAGGTGGGCGCCTGATTTCCAAAACTTGAATGTATTTCCTTGTTCTCCAGGTGGGTGCCTGATTGCCAAACTTGAATTTTATTCCCTTGTTCTCCAGGTGGGCACCTGATTGCCAAAACTTGAACTGTATTCCCTTGTTCTCCAGGTGGGCGCCTGATTTCCAAAACTTAAATTGTACTCCCTTGTTATCCAGGTGGGCGCCTGATTGCCAAAACTTGAACTGTATTCCCTTGTTCTCCAGGTGGGCTCCTGATTGCCAAAACTTGAATTGTAGGGCTCCTGATTGCCAAAACTTGAATTGTATTCCCTTGTTATCCAGGTGGGCGCCTGATGCAAAAACTTGAAATGTATTCCCTTGAAACTGCTTCTCCCTTGAAACTTGTGTTGTCTTCCCTTGAAACTTGTGCTGTCTTCCCTTGTTCTCTGGGTGGGCGCCTGATTGCTGAACTTCGATTTGCTTTCCTCTGAAACTTGACTTGTTCTCCATATGTTGCATTGTTCATGAATTGACATATACCAAACCTTTGTATTTCACATGAATTCAAAAGCACGTTGATTGTTACCAACTCAGTGCGCACGCTGTTCTTTCCTGACTTATGCCACTTTGATGTGCTAGCCAGATCCCGTTTTGTGCAATTGGAAAGTTGGTGGCAAATTTTGAAGTCATTTCTCACTTGTTTTGCCCCGGCACACTCAGGAAGAGGAAGTAAACAGGACAAAAGGAACAGAGTAAAGGACAATGGTAAGAGATGATTCCTAACAAGAAACTACAAAGTAGAAACTTATCAGATGTGGATACCAACTCTAATGACCGTGACATGCACCGTTGGATTAAGTGGCTTAATCTGTCAAGCAAGTCTGATGTTCAGCTCTTGTTGTACCCCCTAAACCGTGAAACTGGGCTTCAAAGCTCCGGTTTTCCAATCTGATTCACGATCCTTATTCGACTTGTAGTGCCCCAAGGGTTTTCACCATCAAGCCTCTCTCATTTTGTTCTTTCTCTCAACTCACCATCGCCGTATGGTGCCTGTGAAGGTTTTCACCGATAAGACTCTCTCATTTTGTTCTTTTCTTCTTATTTTCTCTGATTCTGCAGATGACAAGGTATTAACCATGATAAAAACGTCATATACTCTTGGCATGTCTAACCCGGCATTCTCAAAGATTATCTGGGATGTCTTTTTTGGACTGTAATGTGGCTTTTGGATGGGGTTACAAAGAAAGAATATCATAAAGGCTCAAAATTACAAAAACAATAGGGCTACTTTATTTATAATTTTTGGAATCCATTCTAAAAACTTTGCCCCAATTTCTAAAACAAGGGAATTTGAATCTATTTTTCCCTCTTTTTTTTTCTTTGATGGAGTTACTAAGAAACTGCCCCGGTCTCGACTTCGTGGGACTATGAAATATTTTATTTGGTGCGATCGAACCGTAAGGCTGCCGACGTATCTTGTGATGACAAGAATGAACGTAGTTCACAAAGATACGTTTTGTTGTTGCTATTTTTCTTTTTCCTTTTCCTTTTCTTTTCTTTTTTTTCTTTTCTCTTTTTTCTCTATTTTTTCTCTTCTTCTTTTTTTGAATTTTCCTTTTGGAATGAACTTTCTAAGATAAACCTATGGGGACATGAACTCTTTTTTTTTCATGACTCTAACTTGATTCCAAAAGAGGGGAGGTCAAAGAAATTAGACATAGGCTCAAAAGGTATCAAATGGTATAAGTGTTTGGGTAGCTGAAAGAGGGCCTCCCAATCCCTGAAAATGCAAGTACAACACACGCAACTTGAAATGAAAATTGAAGATCATGCACAATATTTCTTTTGCGGCTTCGGCATTGATATTACTGATATGCCTTCCACTTTTCAATAGCACCTTGTCAAGTACAGAACCCTCGTTGGGTGATTTCCTTTTCACAATGGATATCCTCCGTCAATTCGGAGAAAACTTCCTTGACTTTATCTTGTTACTTGAGATGTATTTGAACTGAAAGTTGCTTGCTTCAAATTGTCCGGAATGCACTCTCCTTTAACGAATTCTTGCCACCCTATTAACTTCCCAAATTATCTGCTCCAATTTCACACAGTTCGGGCTTCAAATGATCTAAAAATATCCAAATATGTACTTATTTCCCGCAAATGTCCCTATCATCTTCAAAATTGTTTCATTGCTTCATGATTAAACTGACTTTTTAAACCAGGCCTAGAATTATGCGTGCATGTCATGTCACTAGAGCCAGCATGAAAAGGACTATATAAAGAGAAGAGAGGTAAACAAAAATGACTAGAAACAACAGAAAACAGAAAATTACATTAGACAGACGGTGAAAGGGTTTGAACAACAAAACACATTGGGATTACGACCCTGAAAAAAAAAACCTAAATAGCACTAGAAGGGGTACTACGACTAAATGAACTAGGCAAATAAAAGGATAGAAGGGTTTGAATCACAAGACAATATCCGGATTACAACCCTGAAATATCCTGGACAACAGAAATGACAGCAAAATGAACCACCAAGACTCCTCCCTAGCTAGCCAAGAAAGGAGCGTCTTTCCAATTACCAAGCTCCGCATCTTAGCCACGGAGTTCCACATCAATATTACCAAGACCATTACCAATTTCAATATCATTAACTTCACCAAGTGGCTCATTGACTCTTTTAACCAACCCTTCGTCATTGCAAACCATCCCAACAATCTGTGCGTTGTCATGTACCTGTAGAGGATTATGTGCGACAGTTGGGGTATTACTGCCTTGGACCACAATTATTCCTTCTTGAATCATTCTTTCTATTTTCCTTTTCAAAGCACTACAATCTTCAATGCTATGACCTTGGACATTAGAGTGGTACATGCACCGTACAGTAGGATCAAAACCTTTTGCATATGGGTCCAGCGTATAGCCGAGGAGCGGCTCAATCAGGCCAGAATGTTTTAACTTTCCAAGCAGGCTTGTATAGGATTCTCCGACTGGCGTGAAACTATTTCTTTGCCTTTGTTTCCCTCCATGCCCATTTTTCTGGGGTTGTTGGATGCTTGCAACTGTTGTGAAGGCAAAATTGCATTATGCGGTGCTGGCGCTCGCAATAAGAAATGACCCAGTGGTTGGACAGATGGCCGGACGTTGTTCGGAGGATAATTTTAGGGCGGATTATGTGGAGCTCGGGGATATTCATGGGGTCGGTATTGAGGCTGAAAGCATTTAGCAGGAATGCCCACTAGATCCTGTCGTTGGCGGGGTTCAGCAACATCTTTTCTATCAATGGGAGGACTGTCCCGAGCAACTTTTTCGTTCCATCTCAACCAAAATTCCCTAAAATCTTCCTTGGGTTTCTTTTCCATCTGAGATAGGGAGGAGCGGTCTGGGACAATCTCTATATTGTATTGAAAATGTCGCGCAAAATCTTGAGCCATGTCATCCCATGTATGCCACTTATCGACATCTTGACGAGTATGCCATTCCAAAGCTGCCCCAGTCAGGCTCTCACTAAAATATGCCATCAGCAACTCATCTTTCCCGCCAGCACTTCTCATTCTACTGCAATAACCCCTCAGATAGGCTACTGGATCTCCACACCCCTCATACAAATTGAACTTTGGCATCTTAAACCCCTTCAGCTTTCTGGATGTCTCATCTTGCTCCACTGTCTTAGCAGGCTTTGCAATCTCACCGGGAGGCTCAAAACGAGAAACATAAGAGTATGGACCCGAGACCATGAAAATTGGTTCTGGAGCATAGTGTTTGGCATCGGGGACTTTGAACACAATCTCGTTAGAGGATCGAGGAATGGTAGCAGGTGGATGAGCTACCAAAACATGAGTGGTCAAAGGAGCGGGATATGAGGTGGTTCTGGCGGGTGGAATGTGAAAAGGTTGTGGGGAGATATCATGGACTTGTGACAGTGACGGAATGGTGACAAGGCTTTCAGTGTAGTTAGTGGGAACTGATGGTGGAGGACGCCCACCAATCCAGGCTTGGTATATTTCGGCCATCTGTCTTTTCAACCTTAAGACCTCTTCTTTCAACTCAGATTCTGACTCAACCATCTCCTTAGACGGATCAGTAACACCCGTGTTCAACTCTTTGCCAGCCATGGCTACCTTGCTTTTTGACCTTGTGTTGTATGGATGAGTTACTTAAAAACCACAAACCAACCACCCTTCTGCTCAATGGAGAAAACAAAAAGGAACAAAATAAGGTCATCACGTTAGTGTTAGGGCATTTAACAGCTAAAAATATCACATTGCGTGCAATGCACCTAGCAACAATTAACGGTTCTAGAATGACTTCGAGGGTACGAAGGTTAGTTGGCATCATCCCAATTTGTTCGTTTCAATCCTCTCTTTTCTTTGCTTTTCTAGCACTTGCTTGCTTATTTTCCTTCCTTTTTCTTTTTTTTCCTAATTATCACTCTTTTCTTTCCTGTCATTTCTCACATCCCATAATTTCATCTCTTTTTTTTCTTTTTCTCTTTTCTTTTTTTTTGATTTAATAATAAAAAAAATAATTCGATCGAACCCTATGTAGGTTGCCTACGTATCATGTCCCTCATGAATCAGACCAAGCGTAGTTCTGGAAAATAATGGACAAAATAAACTAAAACAAATCTTTTTGAATTTTCCATTTATAACTTTTTTGGTTTTTCAAATACAAAACAGGAAGTACTATAATAAAAGACTCGAAAATCTTAAGTAGACTGACGGGCTCGAAACTACTGTACAAGACTAATAATTAAAAGACAACATAAAATAGATTGGAAAAAAAAAAAGTTTCCTCAAGCAGCTCGTGCATGCAATGGTCTTGACTAGAATGGTACTGGGGCATTTGTCATGCTCAAACTCTAGCATATTGATCCATACCTGAATGGAAAAAATAAGATCAAATAGAGTTAGCGACTCAAGGCACATGCGACACCACAACACCTCCTATGGGACACATGCAAGAAACGTTTGGGCTATTTGTGAAAATTCACCTATGTTGCCAAGAGTGGCTAAAAGTGTAGACTCAAAAAGATTGACCTCAAAGATATGAAAATACCTCAGTAAGATATGGATTCAACTCCCAATAATCATGGCCCAAAAATCAATTTGCAGAAATGACCCATTTTGCAAAAACGGCCGATAAGGCCAGAAGTGGCCAAAGATGCAAACTCAAAAAGGACGGACCTTAACTTAATATTATACCTAATTGTGGACTTAAGATCCTAAGACATGGGTCATTGAACCGCTTTTGCGAAAACGACCCCATTTTGCAAGAATGGCCGATGTGGCCAAAAGTGGCCAAACATACAAGATTTGGCTAAGACCCCGCGAAGCCAAGAACCTAAGACTTACTAGGAAGATCGGACCCTATGTGGGCTGCCTACGTATCCCACCCCAAGAGACGAGAATCAGGTATGCGTAGTTCGGGAAGATTAGATATGGGATAGAATTTTCAAAAAAAATGCATCTAATTCGAAAAAAGTACATTTTTTTGTCTTTTTGAAAAAATGATGGAAAATGTAAAATCTTTTTGGTTTTTCTTTTTTGATTTTTTTTTTGACTTTTGAACAATGATGAGAAAGTACAAAATCTTTTTAGATTTCCTTTTTTTTTTTTTGCTTTTTTTTGATTTTGGAAAATGATGGGAAAGTATAATATCTTTTTGAATTTTTCATTTTTTGTATTTTTTTTGGCTTTTCTTGAAAAAGTTGTAAAAGAAAAATATAATTGGGCCCTACTTGCTTCATTTTTCACCCTTCTTTCCCAAACATCGGTCCGCCAAATGATCTTTTTACCCTCAAAGATGCAACATGTATCACATAGGGATGATTGAATGTCTTTATGGGCCATGGGCCCATTTTTGACAAAATTTGAATAGGCTTCCTACAAAGGGACACGGTGCTTGGGACCGAGCCCTACTAAGTCCAAATGACATGATGCAAATAAGAATGACCTAAAGGCTGACCTAAATTTGGGGTTCACTAACAAGGCAATTCGGGGTGGCACGTGGTCGATGGCGGCTGCTCTAGCTGTCCGCCCACTCCACGCTCCCACGCCACCCCCTAAAGATACGGGTGACTCACAAAAAGGCCGTGTACGCTCAAACGTACTCCGGAAGACTTGTTGCAGAATGAAGACCCATGATTATGCAAATGATGATAGTTTATAAAGCAGTAACACATAAAGAAAAACGATAAACAAGTAACCAACAAACAAGGAAATAAGACAAACAAAGCAAATAAACCAAGCAAATAAAGAAAACAAACACCTCAACTGAATATCCTAAAAGCCAACAAGATCAAGTATCAGCTCGAACCTGCAAATCCCCAGCAGAGTCGCCAGAGATGTCACACCCCTTTTTTTACAAAACTCACTAACCATCTTATATTGATAAAAAAGATTTTGTCAGGCTCAAAAGGGTTTTCAAATTTGAAAGTGACCAAAATTTGTGTTCAAAAGGAAATAACTCAGAGTTGCCACCTGACATTGGTTTCGGTGTGCCAGATCACCGTTTTTTTAAGAAAAAAAAGATTTTCCTTTTAAAATACTTTGGACTCCAAACTAAGTCTGTACCAGAGATTCGGGTAAGGAGGTTCATTTGACTCGGGGAGAAGGTGTTAGGCACTCCCCAAATCTTGTGAAAGTCACGGTTGCGTACTCAATCTAGTTGTCTTTTAAAATATTCAAATTGAGGTAAAAACACACACAAACGGAAATAAACAATCAAAAGAGGCTCAAGATCGTTCCCGCCTAATAAAAGAAGATAGCAAAAAGAATAATAAAATAAGAACAAAAGTACTACGAGTTCGCTTTCGGCCTCCAATTGCAGAATACTACGGGGCATTCCCCAAAATAAAATATATACAAATCCTTCGGGGCATTCCCCGGATAAATTCAACTAAGGGGAACTACCTCTCGCCTCAAAACTAAAAAAATCCTAAGGTTTGCCTACTCGAGTGTGGTCGGCCTAAGTATGTTCCTAACGAAAGAATCGAACAACAAAATTAATTTAAATTACGACTCAACTTCACAAATCGGCATGGTAAAACAGTAGTCCAACGGTAAACTCGAGTACCATTAATTCTAATCACTGTCGCGGTCTATTTATGCTCTCGATGAGTTTTAGCCCAAAATTGTTAACCACACAGACCATGTGCATTCATTACTCCAAAGAAAACCAAACAAATTCACTTCAGTTTCCAAATAATATATCAAATATAAGGTGACAAACATAAATAAATCAGACTAAGGAGATTTTAAACACACCACGAGCAGAACAACCATTCGACATTCATAATCAGCAAAGAGTGAGCAACAAAACACTATATATAAAAATTACAAAATACAAAGTAAGAGATGAACCTACAAAATGATAGCTTTTCCTGATTACAGTAGTAGTGACGGAACAGGAATCGAGACCAGAGCTTGACCAGAAATCCTCGTCGGCAACCTCGAGCTCCGACCAAGCACCGGAAAATTTTGAATCGAACCCAAACGCCTCAACTACTCCATTCCGATACAACTTGTGAAATTCATATATCCATAAATTCCAAACATTTGTTATGATGGCTAATGGGCTTCTCTAGTTCCTCTCCCGATTTTGGACAGAAATTTGTCGTCCCCTCTTACTCTCGTTCCCTCTCCTTTTCTTCTATTCACGTCCCTCTGTTTCTATTGCTGTTCGTGTGCGTGAGTGGTCTGGAGCGAATCAGGGGTATTGCGACTGTTGGGAATGGCTGGAGATGGGGCGTTCTGGTTTTGGAGAAGAGGAGGTCGTTGCTTTGGTCCTGGGCAACAGAGGGTTCGGCGACTGGAGTGTTGTCTGTGTTGTTGGCGGCGGGAGCGAGTTTTTTGGTTGTGGAGAGTTGTTGGTTGGTGTTGAAGGAGTCGCCGGTGGCGGTTGGTTGCTGCGAGGTGAGGGCTTTGGTGGAGTTGGGTGGTCGTTTAGAGTTTTTGTTCGTTGGTGTGGTGGTGTGGTGAGCGGCTGTGTATTTTTGTTAAGGGGATCCTTAGGGTTTTGTGCTCCAAGTCTGAAGAAGAAGAAGACCGTAGGTTTATTAGGTTATTGGGATTATGGGCTTTGGCTTCATATTTGGGCCTTAAAATTGGACTAAAGAAAAAAAAATGCCCAAACCTTAGCTAAATACCTTTTAATATAAGCCAAATATACTACATATTGCAAAATCTATCTAATGAATTAAACTGAATTATAATAAAATATGAGACTATTTTTTGATATTTTCAAATGTCATACTAAAACAATAATAAGACTAGATTAAAATCATCGCAAAATTAAGATTATACTACAACTAGAAACACTAATATTTAAATGCTAAAATAACGATACTAGACCTAGACTAAATATTTAAATGCTAAAATATGTAAAATCTTGGGGAGGGTCAAAAATTACATGTCTACAGCTGCCCTTCTTTGACTGGAAACACGAAGAGTTTTCAGAAAAAGAACGACTAGACAAGTTTTTTGACCCGACCCTTATTTAGGAAGACCAAAAACTAAGAGGAAGGAGAATGTGACCGAGCCCTGTTATCTGAGCTGCCTACATATCCTTGGCTATAAAGGAATCAGGCCACGTGTAGTTCAGAAGTGAATGAGGTGATGGAGTATACTGAGATGGAGAGCCGGTCGAGGTGCCGTTCTGTCGAGGTTCCGGTCCGCGGTCCTGTTATTACATCAAAATCGAAAAAATGAAAAAGACTAACTAGGTCTGTAAACTAGGAGTTACAAGATTCCTATCTATAAGTCTTCTGAAGCTTGATCTTGAGTCTTGAATGGTTCTTCATGCAGACTTTAGATTTGAACCTTGACGCTTGCTAGTTGCAGGTGCTAGTTCATTCTTCTTCAGCGTTCCGGATCAGAACTGGACACACCATGCTTGTGACTGTAGCTATGTCCTTAGCAATCCACCTCTTGTCTCAGCTTCTGCATTTTAGATTCACTTCCCTTTTCTGTTTTTCTTTTTTTTTTTTGTTTTTCTCTTTTATTCTGGATTGAGATTACTTCTGTTGATCATCTCGAACTGATGACTCGCATTCTTGCCGCGAGCTTCTGCTACTTATAACTTGAATTGGATTCTGAAATGACTTCCCTTGTTCTCCAGGTGGGCGCCTGATTGCCAAAATTTGAACTGTATTCCCCTGTTCTCCAGGTGGGTGCCTGATTGCCAAACACTTGAACTGTATTCCCTTGTTCTCCAGGTGGGCGCGCGATTGCCAAAACTTGAACTGTATTCCCTTGTTCTCCAGGTGGGCGCCTGATTGCCAAAACTTGAACTGTATTCCCTTGTTCTCCAGGTGGGCGCCTGATTGCCAAAACTTGAACTGTATTCCCTTGTTATCCAGGTGGGCGCCTGATGCAAAAACTTGAAATTTATTCCCTTGAAACTGCTTCTCCCTTGAAACTTGTGTTGTCTTCCCTTGAAACTTGTGTTGTCTTCCCTTGTTCTCTGGGTGGGAGCCTGATTGCTGAACTTCGAACTGCTTTCCTCTGAAACTTGAACTGCTTTCCCTTGAAACTTAAGTTGTCTTCCCTTGTTCTCCAGGTGGGCGCCTGATTACAACAAAACAGACAAAACAAAAGAAACTTTTCTGCCCCAGTTTGGTACTGGGAACATCTGTTACTGTTAATCGAATCATGTTACCCAAAATAGCTCTAAGAATTTAAAAGATAAATCCCATTATCGAGGAGGGCCTTGAAAAATTCAAATTAAATCTCATCTTAAGAGTGACAACTTTAAAGCTGAATTATATTTCCTAAAGGTAGAGCTTATGCTAAATCTTGTTATCTATGAAGGTCTTGGAATTTAACTAAGTCCCATTATCCAGGAGGGTCCTGAGAACTTTGAAAATTAAATCCCATTATCCAGGAGAGCCCTGAAAATTTTAAATTAAATCCCATTATCCAGGAGGGTCCTGAAAAGCCGAGAATGAACTTACTTGAGCCATGCTCTCTTCCTGGAGGATCTCTACAGAACGAACAAAATTCCTTGCCCCTGAATCATGCTTTTCCTCATGGAGGGTTCCTGTAGATCGAACAAATTTCTTTCCCTTTCTCAAACTGCCTTTGTGATGACATAATTTGGGCACGACATTTGAAAAATTCAATCTTCCAAGCTTTGATTTGGACATAGTCTTCACCCTTATTTCAAACAAAGAAAACTTGTGAGTTTAAACATGGTGGTTAGTTTGTGGCCTTGACTTTGAGGGCGATTGCTCCTTCACTTCCCATGATAATTTTGATTTCAACTCGAAAGACCTTGCTTGTTTATTGACTAACCACTTTCTCTGTCACCCTTATCCCAGAAAATACCTCAGATCCGTTCAAACCCAACATCCTCTATCTGTTGCCTTTTGCTCATGATTGGACATTTACCGAACCTTTGTATTTCACATGAATCTCAAAACACGTTGATTTTTACCAACTCGATGCGCTTGCTGTTCTTTCCTGGCCTTGGACATGAGGTCTATTTCTCCTTCACTTGCCATGATAACTTTGACTTCCACTTGGGAGACCTTGCTTGTTGTTGGTAAACCACTTACTCGGTCAACCTTATCACAGAAAATACCTTTGATCCATTCACCGAACAACCTCCATATGTTGCATTGTTCATGAATTGACATATACCAAACCTTTGTATTTCACATGAATTCAAAAGCACGTTGATTGTTACCAACTCAGTGCGCATGCTGTTCTTTCCTGACTTATGCCACTTTGATGTGCTAGCCAGATCCCGTTTTGTGCAATTGGAAAGTTGGTGGCAAATTTTGAAGTCATTTCTCACTTGTTTTGCCCGGACACACTCAGGAAGAGGAAGTAAACAGGACAAAAGGAACAGAGTAAAGGACAATGGGAAGAGATGATTCCTAACAAGAAACTACAAAGTAGAAACTTGTCAGATGTGGATACCAACTCTAATGACCGTGACATGCACCGTTGGATTAAGTGGCCTAATCTGTCAAGCAAGTCTGATGTTCAGCTCTTGTTGTACCCCCTAAACCGTGAAACTGGGCTTCAAAGCTCCGATTTTCCAATCTGATTCACGATCCTTATTCGACTTGTAGTGCCCCAAGGGTTTTCACCATCAAGCCTCTCTCATTTTGTTCTTTCTCTCAACTCACCATCACCTTATGGTGCCTGTGAAGGTTTTAACCGATAAGACTCTCTCATTTTGTTCTTTTCTTCTTATTTTCTCTGATTCTGCAGATGACAAGGTATTAACCATGGTAAAAACGTCATATACTCTTGGCATGTCTAACCCGGCATTCTCAAAGATTATCTGGGAGGTCTTTTTTGGACTGTAATGTGGCTTTTGGATGGGGTTAAAAAGAAAGAACATCATAAAGGCTCAAAATTACAAAAACAATAGGGTTAATTTATTTATAATTTTTGGAATCCATTCTAAAAACTTTGCCCCAATTTCTAAAACAAGGGAATTTGAATCTATTTTTCCCTCTTTTTTTTCTTTTCACTTTTTTCTCTTTCTTCTTTTTTTGAATTTTCCTTTTGGAATGAACTTTCTAAGATAAACCTATGGGGACATGAACTCT
>NW_017670572.1:92180-119958 GCF_001879085.1 Nicotiana attenuata | reverse complement strand
TCTATATTGTATTGAAAATGTCGCGCAAAATCTTGAGCCATGTCATCCCATGTATGCCACTTATCGACATCTTGACGAGTATGCCATTCCAAAGCTGCCCCAGTCAGGCTCTCATTGAAATATGCCATCAGCAACTCATCTTTCCCGCCAACACTTCTCATTCTACAGCAATAACCCCTCAGATAGGCTACTGGATCTCCACGCCCCTCATACAAATTGAACTTTGGCATCTTAAACCCCTTCAGCTTTCTGGATGTCTCATCTTGCTCCACTGTCTTAGCAGGCTTTGCAATCTCACCGGGAGGCTCAAAACGAGAAACATAAGAGTATGGACCCGAGACCTTGAAAATTGATTCTGGAGCATAGTGTTTGGCATCGGGGACTTTGAACACAGTCTCGTTAGAGGATCGAGGAAAGGTAGCAGGTAGATGAGCTACCAAGACATGAGTGGTCAAAGGAGCGGGATATGAGGTGGTTCTGGCGGGTGGAATGTGAAAAGGTTATGGGGAGATATCATGGACTTGTGACAGTGGCGGAATGGTGACAAGGCTTTCAGTGTAGTTAGTGGGAACTGATGGTGGAGGACGCCCACCAATCCAGGCTTGGTATATTTCGGCCATCTGTCTTTTCAACCTTAAGACCTCTTCTTTCAACTCAGATTCTGACTCAACCATCTCCTTAGACGGATCAGTAACACCCGTGTTCAACTCTTTGCCAGCCATGGCTACCTTGCTTTTTGACCTTGTGTTGTATGGATGAGTTACTTAAAACCACAAACCAACCACCCTTCTGCTCAATGGAGATAACAAAAAGGAACAAAATAAGGTCATCACGTTAGTGTTATGGCATTTAACAGCTAAAAATATCACATTGCGTGCAATGCATCTAGCAACAATTAACGGTTCTAGAATGACTTCGAGGGTACGAAGGTTAGTTGGCATCATCCCAATTTGTTCGTTTCAATCCTCTCTTTTCTTTGCTTTTCTAGCACTTGCTTGCTTTTTTTCCTTCCTTTTTCTTCTTTTTTCCTAATTATCACTCTTTTCTTTCCTCTTATTTCTTACATCCCATAATTTCATCTCTTTTTTTCTTTTTCTCTTTTTTTTTCATTTAATAATAAAAAAAATAATTCGATCGAACCCTATGTAGGTTGCCTACGTATCATGTCCCTCATGAATCAGACCAAGCGTAGTTCTGGAAAATAATGGACAAAATAAACTAAAACAAATCTTTTTGAATTTTCCATTTATAACGTTTTTGGTTTTTCAAATACAAAACAGGAAGTACTATAATAAAAGACTTGAAAATCTTAACTAGACTGACGGGCTCGATACTACTGTACAAGACTAATAATTAAAAGACAACATAAAATAGACTGGAAAAAAAATAAAAAGTTTCCTCAAGCAGCTCGTGCATGCAATGGTATTGACTAGAATGATACTGGGGTATTTGTCATGCTCAAACTCTAGCAAATTGATCCATACCTGAATGGGAAAAATAAGATCAAATAGAGTTAGCGACTCAAGGCACATGCGACACCACAACACCTCCTATGGGATACATGCAAGAAACGACTGGGCTATTTGTGAAAATTAACCTATGTGGCCAAGAGTGGCTAAAAGTGTAGACTCAACAAGATTGACCTAAAAGATATGAAAATACCTCACTAAGATATGGATTCAACTCCCAATAATCATGGCCCAAAAATAAATTTGCAGAAATGACCCATTTTGCAAAAACGGCCGATAAGGCCAGAAGTGGCCAAAGATGCAAACTCAAAAAAGACAGACCTTAACTTAATATTACACCTAATTGTGGACTCAAGATCCTAAGACATGGGTCATTGAACCACTTTTGCGAAAACGACCCCATTTTGCAAGAATGGCCGTTGTGGCCAAAAGTGGCCAAACATACAAGATTTGGCTAAGACCCCGCGAAGCCAAGAACCTAAGACTTACTAGGAAAACCGGACCCTATGTGGGCAGCCTACGTAACCCACCCCAAGAGACGAGAATCAGGTATGCGTAGTTCGGGAAGATTAGATATGGGATAGAATTTTCAAAAAAAAATGCATCTAATTCGAAAAAACTACATTTTTTTGTCTTTTTGAAAAAATGATGGAAAATGTAAAATCTTTATGGTTTTTCTTTTTTGATTTTTTTTTTGACTTTTGAAAAATGATGGGAAAGTACAAAATCTTTTTGGGTTTTCTTTTTTTTCCTTTTTTTTTATTTTGGAAAATGATGGGAAAGTATAATATCTTTTTGGATTTTTCATTTTTTGTATTTTTTTTGGATTTTCTTGAAAAAGTTGTAAAAGAAAAATATAATCGGGCCCTACTTGCTTCATTTTTCACCCTTCTTTCCCAACATCGGTCCGCCAAATGATCTTTTTACCCTCAAAGATGCAACATGTATCACATAGGGATGATTGGATGTCTTTTTCGGCCATGGGCCCATTTTTGACAAAATTTGAATAGGCTTCCTACAAAGGGACACGGTGCTTGGGACTGAGCCCTACTAGGTCCAAATGACATGATGCAAATAAGAATGACCTAAAGGCTGACCTAAATTTGGGGTTCACTAACAAGGCAATTCGGGGCGGCACGTGGTCGATGGCGGCTGCTCTAGCTGTCCGCCCACTCCACGCTCCCACGCCACCCCCCTAAAGACACGGGTGACTCACAAAAAGGCCGTGTACGCTCAAACGTACTCCGGAAGACTTGTTGCAGAAAGAAGACCCATGACTATGCAAATGATGGCAGTTTATAAAGCAATAACACATAAAGAAAAACGATAAACAAGTAACCAACAAACAAGGAAATAAGACAAACAAAGCAAATAAACCAAGCAAATAAAGAAAACAAACACCTCAACTGAATATTCTAAAAGCCAACAAGATCAAGTATCAGCTCGAACCTGCAAATCCCCAGCAGAGTCGCCAGAGATGTCACACCCTTTTTTTTACAAAACTCACTAACCCTCTTATATTGATAAAAAAGATTTTGTGAGGCTCAAAAGGGTTTTCAAATTTGAAAGTGACCAAAATTTGTGTTCAAAAGGAAATAACTCAGAGTCGCCACCTGATATTGGTTTCGGTGTGCCAGATCACCGTTTTTTTAAAAAAAAAAGATTTTCCTTTTAAAATACTTTGGACTCCAAACTAAGTCTGCACCAGAGATTCGGGTAAGGAGGTTCATTTGACTCGGGGAGAAGGTGTTAGGCACTCCCCAAGTCTCGTGAAAGTCACGGTTGCGTACTCAATCTAGTTGTCTTTTAAAATATTCAAATTGAGGTAAAAACACACACAAACGGAAATAAACAATCAAAAGAGGCTCAAGATCGTTCCCGCCTAATAAAAGAAGATAGCAAAAAGAATAATAAAATAAGAACAAAAGCACTACGAGTTCGCTTTCGGCCTCCAATTGCAGAATACTACGGGGCATTCCCCGGAATAAAATATATACAAATCCTTTGGGGCATTCCCGGGATAAATTCAACTAAGGGGAACGACCTCTCGCCTCAAAACTAACAAAATCCTAAGGTTTGCCTACCCGAGTGTGGTCGGCCTAAGTATGTTCCTAACGAAAGTATGGAACAACAAAATTAATTTAAATTACGACTAAAAACAAATCCTAACAAAATCCTAAGCTTTGGTGGAGTTGGGTGGTCGTTTGGAGTTTTTGTTCGTTGGTGTGGTGGTGTGGTGAGCGGCTGTGTATTTTTGTTAAGGGGATCCTTAGGGTTTTGTGTTCTAAGTCTGAAGAAGAAGAAGACCCTAGGTGTATTAGGTTATTGGGGTTACGGCTTTGGCTTCATATTTGGGCCTAAAATTGGACTAAAGAAAAAAAAATGTCCAAACCTTAGCTAAGTACCTTTTAATATAAGCCAAATATACTATATATTGCAAAATATATCTAATTAATTAAACTAAATTATATATAAAATATGAAACTATTTTTTGATATTTTCAAATGTCATACTAAAACAATAATAAGACTAGATTAAAATCATCGCAAAATTAAGATAATAATACTACTAAAAACAATAATATTTAAATGCTAAAATAATGATACTAGACCTAGACTAAATATTTAAATGCTAAAATATGTAAAATCTTGGGGAGGGTAAAAAATTACATGTATACAAGGGGCACTCAGTTTACTTCACAGTTTTGGAGGTCTGTACAGCGAGAATTGGGTACTTAGGTTGAGATGAGCACAACTTTTCACCCTCAGACTGACGGGCAGTCCGAGCGCACTATTCAGATATTGGAGGATATGTTACGCGCGTGTGTTATTGATTTTGGAGGGTCATGGGAACAGTTCCTACCTTTCGCGGAGTTTGCTTATAACAACAGTTACCAGTTGAGTATTCAGATGGCTCCATATGAGGCTTTGTATAGGAGACGGTGTAGATCTCCCGTTGGTTGGTTTGAGCCGGGCAAGGACAGGCTATTGGGTACAGATTTGGTGCAGGATGCTTTAGACAAGGTGAAGGTAATTCAGGAGAGGCTTCGTACTGCGCAGTCGAGACAAAAGAGTTATGCTGACAGGAAGGTTCGGGATGTGTCCTACATGGTTGGTGAGAAGGTTCTGTTGAAGGTTTCACCCATGAAGGGTGTTATGAAGTTTGGGAAGAAAGGCAAGTTGAGTCCACGGTTCATTGGACCTTTTGAGGTACTTCGGAGGATTAGGGAGGTGGCCTATGAGCTTGCTTTGCCACCCAGCGTGTCAGGTGTGCACCCAGTATTCCATGTTTCTATGCTCCGGAAGTATGTTGGGGATCCGTCTCATGTTCTGGATTTCAGCACGATTCAGTTGGAAGGTGATCTGACTTATGATGTGGAGCCAGCAGCTATTTTGGAGCGTCAGGTTCGAAAGTTGAGATCAAAAGATATAGCTTCAGTGAAAGTGCAGTGGAGAGGTCAGCCCGTGGAGGAGGCTACCTGGGAGACCGAGCGGGAGATGCGGAGCAGATATCCACACCTGTTTGAGGCTTCAGGTATATTTTTTGACTCGTTCGAGAACGATCATTTGTTTAAGTTGGGGGGGGATGTGACGACCCGGCCAGTCGTCTCATGAGTTACGACTCCATTTTTCCCCATTTGTGCTTCTTTATGCTTTGTTTATCCGTGTTATGTGGCATCGGGTTGGTCGAAATGGAATTCCAGAAGTCGCAGTAGCTTCGTTATATCATTCGGGATGTGTGTGCAAAATTTCAGGTCATTTGGACGTGGTTTGGTTAAGTTTTTGATCAAAAGCGGAATGCGGAAGAATTTAGAACCTTAGGCTTGAATTTGATGAGTTTTGGTGATTTTGATGTTGGTTGAGGTGTTTTGAAGATTGGTACAAGTTGGAATAAGGTTTTCGGATATGTTTGTACTTTTGGTTGAGGTCCCGGGGGCCTCGGGGTCATTTCGGATGGTTGATGGGGAGTTTGAAGATTTATTGCAGCAGCAGATTGTGCTGCTTCTGGTATTTCCGCACCTGCGGATAGGGGACCGCAGGTGCGGCGCCGCATATGCGAAAGATGGACCGCAGAAGCGGCTAGAGTGTGTTTGTCTGGAAACCGCAGAAGCGGCTAGGAGTACCGCATCTGCGATGTCGCAGATTTAGATATGGAACCGCAAATGCGGAAATTCGGATTTTAGGGAGGACCGCAGATGTGGTGGTCGCGACCGCAGAAGCGGTACCGCAGATGCGATTAAACGACCGCAGATGAGGAAATGTCTGGACAGAATATAAGTTAGTCCCTCCGCGACCATTAAACCCTTTTACACCATTTTCGAGTGGGCTTCGTCCCTTTAGCATAAATTAATGGTTACGTTCTGATTTTGGTAGATTCGGAGCATCCGGAGATCGATTCAAAGGGCAAAGGCATTGCGAGCTAGATTTCGGGCCGGATTGAGGTGAGTAATAATTTTAAATGTTGTCCTGAGGGTATGAAACCCCAGATTACACAACGTTCGGCTGTGTTGAGGTGACGCACACGCTAGATGACGAGCGTGGGGTCGTGCACCATTGGGGATTCTGACTTAGTCCATCCCGAATGACTATTTTTCTGTATATTTGGTAGCTAATTGTTTGATATTATTATACTTTGGGCTAAATGCCATATTTGGGCTTCATGCCAACTGTTTGAACCCTTAGGGGATCGTTAATGATATTTTTCCCACTGTTTAATTTCATACTTGTGCTCAGTCATGCTATATTTTCACTATTTTCAAAACTCGGCTATGTTATTCTGTTTTAAACACATTAAATGATATTTTTAAAGATATTTTGAGCTAAGCTTCATGTTTTACTGATGCCCGAGGGGCTTATGAGATTCTAACTGAGTAAGGCCGAGGGCCTGTATTGTGAGGATACATAGTGATATATTGTTTATACTAATGAGGCTGAGGGCCTGAGATTGTACACCACGAGGTGGCTTGAGATTGATATGAGGCCGAGAGCCTGTTTATGATGCCACGAGATGGCTTGATTATGCGCTTGGGCCGTAAGGGCCCCTCCCGGAGTCCGTACACCCCCAGTGAGCGCAAGTACCCATTGTGATATGAGATATAGCCCGAGGGGCTGGTATTGTTCTGTGATATTGTCCGAGGGGCTGAATCTATTGTTGTTACTGAGCCCGAGGGGCAGTTCATATGTGTTTATCTTTTCTAGTTGTTTTTCCTATATATTGTCTGACTGCTTAAAAGGTGTTTATGAGATTTCACTGCTTAGTTATATTTATTGATTTGTTATGCCTCTTATAGCTTAATGTTGTGATTAACGTAATTTTATATCGCTCAGTCTTCATTTATTTTTATTACTCACTGAGTTGGAGTACTCACTTTACTCCCTGCACCCCTGTGTGTAGATTCGGGCGCTACAGGTCCTGCTCCTGAGGCTTGATAGTTCCAGCAGGTCTTGTGAGATTTACTAGGTATCTGTTTGGCGATTCGTAGCCCACTGCATTCTCCCTCTATCTTAGTTTCTTTGATTCAGTTATGTAGTAGTGGAGAACACCCCGATGTCGGGTTGTGTTGGTTTTTATTTTCCGCAAATTATACTGTTAAATGCTTATTTTGGGATTTTATTTCCTATTAAAGACTTGAGTTTTATTATTTCAACTGTTTAAAGTGAATTGAAGTGTGTCGGCTGGCCTTGTCTTCACGAGAGGCACCATCACGACCCGGTTGGGTTTAGGGTCGTGGCAACATATGTCGTGTACGTGAAAGATTGTACGGCCTTGTCGGCCTTTGTTTTGAGTTTATAAATAATCATGTTGGCCTATTAGGCCCGTATGTCACGTGTATATGATCATATAGTAAGAAAGATATGCTACGTTGGTACTCGGTTAAGTAAGGTACCGGGTGCCCATCGCGGGGTTTGGGTCGTGATAAAAGTTTACACCCCGCAATATTACGACAATGTTTCACCCTGTAGTATTGTACGCTGAATTTGTCGTAAGGTAATTGACATCAGTAATAAGTAAATTCGTAAAGGTAAAAGGGGAAGCAAGTCAAAGAAAATGAATTTTCGTCCAAGTTTGGCATGTTGGGATAAAATACGGCTCGAGCTAAAATACTCGGTATTTATGGACGAGTACCATACAAGGCACCATATGACCATAATAGTAAGGTGTATAAGGTATGTGAAAAGTGAGTAATATTTTAAGTAAGTGGGAATAATTCTCAATTTTGCGGGTAATTGATTAATTATCGGGTAACGGAATATTACCTAGTTAATTATTAAAATTATGAGATAAGCCTAAACTAAACCAAAAACCCTCCCCCAAGAAATGTAAAGTGGCAAGCATTAGCTAGATCACATAAAATGACTCTTAGTCATTCAAGAGATTAGGTGGCTAACTAAGGTACATCTAGAATTTAATATATAAAGAATCACTACATTCTTGCTCCATTTTCCTTTAGACTAATGAACCAAAAAAGGTCCAAAGTCATACAGAATCCAACGTCCATTCTTGCTCCATTTTCATTTAGATTAATGAACCAAAAATGGTCCAAAGTCATAGAGAATCCAAACGTCCATTCCTGCTCCATTTTTATATAGACAAAAGAACAAAATAAAGGTCCAAACTCATAAGGAAAAGAACGTTCATTCCTGGTTGGAATATCTCAAGAACAGAAGCCAAAAAAACTCAATTCAGTGTTGCGGTTTTAAATTGCAACAACACAATTCCAACGAGAATTTGTTAGAATCGTAGCAACTTAAAATTTTGCGGTTCTAAAGGAACACGTGCAATCTTCTCCAAGAGTGCTATACGGAGTTTTTCCTACTCCAGGTATGTTAAGGCTATCCCTTCTTTCTTTTGCCATGATCCTTACGATACGAACGAAACGTGCAAATACACAAATTTCATAAATGACTCTATTCATAGAAGAAATAGAGATATCTATGTTCTTGAATTTCCATGTGTCATAATATTTTATCATCTGTTCATGGGTTTCAAACAAATAAGAAAGTTAAAAAGAGTTTACTTTATGATATTACTCAAAGGCAAAATGGCTTATGACATCCCGAAAAATTTTATTAACATACTTTCCATGCATTGCATTCATGTACATTGACCCGTGACCAGATGACGTTATATATGCGTATATATGTATGTATATATATGTATATGGGATATGGGAAAGGTTATGGCGTGACAAAAGTGGTATCAGAGCAGTTCTGTCCTAGGGAGTCTACAAGCCGTGTCTAGTAGAGTCTTGTTTATGGGTGTGTCGTAAGCAGGAGGCTACAGGGCATTTAGGATTATCACTCTTTCTTCTTACTCTAGATCGTGTGGTAGACCTCACTTATAAGAATTCAAGTCCCGAACTTCTATTCGTAATAAGACGATGCCTACATTAAGAAAGACGATCGATAAGAGATATAGCTGTGGAATTGTTGATTTAGAGGAAAGCGATTTTGCATCTTGCTTATGATAAGTAAAGGTGAGGTCTTTAGCAAATCATGGGTGTACTGAAAGGTGTAAGCCTTTTGATAAGGAACCTTAAGGCAAGAATATTTATCCACCTTTATGGTGAAAGACAATGCTTTCAAGAAGTAAAAGAGGCAAGGTGAAGAAGGATACGAGGCGCCCAGTTAATGAAGATTATCAGTATTACAGTTCCGGCAGAAAAATATAAGCATTAAGAGTTACCCTCAACAGTAACAGAGGTATGTACAATTGGTCGTACCCATCTCAGTTATGCCCTAAGGGGCTAACAGGTGTAGTTTAAGAAAAGGACGGAACATCAGGACCTGGCTGGGGTTAGAGTAAACCAAAATGGTGAGTGGATTGTTTGTGTTGTTGACATTTCTGAAGGATATTGCAAATGCGCTAATAGATCTCCTCGTGAAACACCTAGATGGTGCCGCCTAAAATATTAAAGCTAGATATGAGCACTGGAAGCCTTGAAGGAATAAATATTACCTTAGTGTGGCTCCCGCCCCCAGTAGAGAAAGAATGTTAGGCAATTGGAAGAGCCAAGGGATGGAGCAAGGGGAGCCAAAAGCAAAAGAATGTTTTGTTCAAGTTTTCAGAGTAAAGCAGTAGACATAGATAATTAGCGGGAGATAAGAAGAGAGTTAATAAAGCATTATGAGTAAAATGTGATACACGGATGACAACGGTAGGTCAAAAAAAATGATGACAGTATTACAGAGATTACAGTCAAGTGAAGGAAAAGACAAAAGATGACAGGTCTTGAGACAATAAAAGGATATAGTCCATAAAGCCATATCCTCATTTCGAGAAATAAGTTCGCAACTCTAACGTGATTAACAGAAGGAAAAATTAGACACCAGATTAATAGAAATTAATATGGACTGGTGAACAAGATCAACTAAATATGGATTAGGGACCGAGTGATTTGATAATGGTCGACATCATCAGAATTTCACATTGCATTCCGGCGATAATAGGACGGACAACAGAAGAAGATTCGTGAGAAATTCGGAGAATTGTCATTCAGGAAGACGATTCCCTAAGCAAGCAATGTTAGCAAAGTTAAGCTTAATGGACTGTATGTACCAGTTACAGTAAGTGTCACCCTCGCGAGTAAGGGAATTTATCATCCTTGGTACAGAAGGGTTGCCGCAAGGCAAGTAAGGATCATTGATGTTGTGAAACGAAGCCAAAGATGAAGAGGTAAAACATCTTTAGGTAGATCCTCGTGGCTTCAGCTCTTAGTACACCCCTAAAGGGGAGAATATGGAGTGTTGTGGCATTAAGTCAGAATTAAGTGGTTCTAGTGACTATGGAATGGTAAAGGAAGAATGCGATAGATGAAAGAGGAATGAGATGGCACTTATCCAAAACTTACAGATACGCTACGTTTCAAGAATATTGTGCAAGCACGACGTCAAGGAGAGGAAGTAAAGGTTCCTGCCCGAGCTGTTATTAATAAATAAGGAGCCAGTCCGAGACGTAAGTTAAGACAAAGGAAATAACCCAAGAAAGATTACGAGGAATATTGATATGAGAATGGGCCAACGAGTAGTTAGTAATTGGTCAGGAAGATCCCAGTTATGGCTAAACAGGAGGTTATAGACGAGTCATCAGATCGTGTAAGATAAACATAGTAGAACCCAACATAGAGAATTCAGCCTCGAAGAATATCATTATAATACTTGAGATATATTCAAACAAGAGTCGGGGTAGTTAAAGGTACCGTATGAGTGTTACGGGAATAAAAGAAAGTGCCACTGGGAAGGCAGTCAAAATATCAGTTCAGAAGCAACCATACAAGCACAAGGGCATGGAAGTAAGCAACTACGGATGACTATAGGCAAGGAAGGACATCAAAAGAAGGTCCGTAATAAGCTCACAGCTTTACGAGAGTCAAGGGTTCTCCCTAAGTACTACAACGAAAGACTAGCTGAGGAGATAAGAAAGAAGGCTTCACCCTAAGCACAACAACCTAAAGAGGAAATGGTCGTGTAACAACAATCTCGCTACAACATTGTAAGCATTCCAAAGAAAAGTGGCACCTACCGTGGCTAATGAACGGGAAGTAAAAATGAAAAGTAATATTCGAGATCTATGAGTTGTATGAAAACTCTGGCAAGTGTGGGCACTAAGATAAGCTAAGTATGGACGCAACAAGGGGGCAGAAAGACCGGGAAAAGTAATAGCTTACATTGAAAGAAAGCTAAGATGGAACGAAAGAATTATGCAATCAATGATCCAGAGTTAGTACGTTATGGATACACTCAAGATTTTGGATCATTATCCAGGCAGCATATTTATTGACAATCATACAGCCATAGAAGACTCCGGTATAAGTTAAAAGAAAGAATTGATCCCAGGGCATAGACAAAGGATTGAATTGTTAGAAGATTGTATCATGGATATTCCATAACGCCCATAAAAAGCTAAGGTAATAACTGATACCATGAACCACAGATCGGAAGATAGCTTAAGCCTATGTAAAGGCTGATCAGAAGGAAGAGGAACTAAAGAATTACATCACCCAAGTAAATCAGGAGTCTGATTATTGGACCTAGAAAAATTATAGAAGTTGTGCTTGAGAACATGACAAAATCACTCTTAATATCAGATGTTCAAGAGAAATAACACAACAACCATAATCTATAATGGCTCTACAAGGAAGCCAGTTAAAAGAAGTACCATCCTCATAAGAAGTCAGTATGAAGCTCCCACCAGATTGTAGTATTATAATAGAGCTTCAAGTTGTAGTGTGAATCATACCTATGTAAAAGGGAGGTTATGAAAGAGATAGAAGATATGATGCAAGATTTTAAGTAAGTAAGGTAAAGGTGAACAACGTACGAGATACTTAACTGCAGAAGTTGTGAATAGTCCATACTTTGAATAGAAGGCTATAAGCACGGGGATCCAATAACCGAGAATGATAGCGGCATCGTCAGCGGCATGTCTTCTAGCCTATGATTTCTAAGTACTGAGAGATCTAGTTATGAGAGTAGAGAAAAGTTGGAGACGATGTGATGTCTCGCTTGACGTTCCAGAATAACATAAGAAAATCTATGGTGCAAGCAAGTTGAAGGAAAGTTTATAAATGGATATGTATAGGTCGCAAGCTAAAGTATGGTAGTGCGACAAAGTTTTAAGGAAACATGAGTAAGGATGAGGAAAGGCAAGGGAAAAGGTGACGGGAATGGATAAGTGTTTTGGATTAAGCCCATGAAAACAAGAAGAGCAGACAGTTTCTCTATGTTATACAAAGCTCACTATAGCCTTAATGAACTCGAAGGAGTCTAAGACTAATAACATTTAGAAGAAATGGAATGTTGCCCTGTTAATGGAATAAGGGTGTAATTGTGATAAGTAAAGGATAACATTTGGGCCTTCGATTGAGTAATGATTTGAAAACAAACAAAAAATGATGAGAGGGGGATTACATGAGTTGCACAGGATTAAAATACCCATGTAGGGTGAACCACATTGGGATGCTATGAAATACGATTATGGAAATCACTTCAAATATTTGTCGATGCAACGTAAGCCCTAGTGGAAAGGTATTACGTAAGAAGTTTCAAGTTATCAATGGTATATTATAGATCAATATTGAGGCGAATCATAATGGATGGACAAAAGTCACAAAGTATGAGCTGAGATTAGGTCGTCATTCTTAAGATGAACAGTAATGAGGAAGCATTAAAGGACTTAGCCTTATGCATATAGAATAAGCAACGAAAGTAACCTAGAGTTTGATCGCAAACCTCAGTAACGACAAAAATCGAAGAAAGAGAGATGGCATACTAACCTACTTAGATGCAGTAAAGCCATACGAATGGATAATCAAGTCTATGAAATAAGATATAGCAATATTCGTAAATTCGACAAAATATCGAGCAAAGAAGTTCAGTTTACCTATAGATGCCCAGAGAGGCATCCTATTAAGCCTTATATATGTTTACAAAGTAAGGCCTAGAGATTGACTAAAAGCTAAAAGGAAAAAGGAAAGGTGAATCGCATAAGCACACTTACAAAGCCAGGGTCATACAGGCTGCATGACAGGAGGTAGCAGCAGTGGCGAGATTAGAAAGATTTCGACCACAAGTCATGATATGTGCAAGAAGACTAAAGGGGGGAATACCCTAGACTTTGGGTTTATTCACAGAGCAACTGCTTGAATGGCAAGGAGAGTATTAGGATATTCACAAGGGCTATAAGTTATGAAAATGATAAGAGCATCAGTCAACATTCGAGGACGAATGTTCCAAAGGGGGAAATGATGTTACAAACCGCAATATTACGACAATGTTGCACCCTGTAGTATTGTACGTTGAATTTGTCGTAAGGTAATTGACATCAGTCAAAGGAAAAGATTATTCGGAGTTTATAAGGATTATGCTATTTCACAAGTAATAAGTAAATGCGTAAAGGTAAAAGGGAAAGCAAGTCAAAGAAAACGAATTTTCGTCCAAGTTTGGCATGTTGGGATAAAATACGGCTCGAGCTAAAATACTCGGTATTTATGGACTAGTACCATACAAGGCACCACATGACCATAATAGTAAGGTGTATAAGGTATGTAAAAAGTGAGTAATATTTTAAGTAAATGGGAATAATTCTCAATTTTGTGGGTAATTGATTAATTACCGGGTAACGAGATATTACCTAGTTAATTATTAAAATTATGAGATAAGCCTAAACTAAACCAAAAACCCTCCCCCAAGAAATGGAACGTGGCAAGCATTACCTAGATCACATAAAATGACTCTTAGTCATTCAAGAGATTAGGTGGCTAACTAAGGTACATCTAGAATTTAATATATAAAGAGTCACTACATTCTTGCTCCATTTTCATTTAGACTAATGAACCAAAAAAAGTCCAAAGTCATACAGAATCCAACGTCCATTCTTGCTCCATTTTCATTTAGATAAATGAACCAAAAATGGTCCAAAGTCATACAGAATCCAAACGTCCATTTCTGCTCCATTTTTATATAGACAAAAGAACCAAAATAAAGGTCCAAACTCATAAGGAAAGGAACGTTCATTCCTGGTTGGAATATCTCAAGAACAGAAGCCAAAAAAAACTCAATTCAGTGTTGCGGTTTTAAATTGCAACAACACAATTCCAAAGAGAATTTGTTAGAATCGTAGCAACTTAAAATTTTGCGGTTCTAGAGGAACACATGCAATCTTCTCCAAGAGTGTTATACGGAGTTTTTCCTACTCCGGGTATGTTAAGGTTATCCCTTCTTTCTTTTGGCATGATCCATACGATACGAACGAAACGTGCAAATGCACAAATTCCATAAATGACTTTGTTCATAGAAGTATTAGAGACATCTATGTTCTTGAATTTTCATGTGTCATAATATTTTATCATCTGTTCATGGGTCTCAAAAAAATACGAAAGTTGAAAAGAGTTTACTTTATGATATTACTCAAAGGCAAAATGGCTTATGACATCCCGAAAGATTTTATTAACGTACTTTCCATGCATTGCATTCATGTACATTGACCAGTGACCAGATGGCATTATATACGTGTATATATGTATGTATATATATGTATATGGGATATGGGAAAGGTTATGGCGTTATATACGCACCACCACCTGATCAGCTGGTATACGTTGATGATTAGCCCACAGTGGCCAAGATGATATGATGGGATGCCCTCAGAAGCTTGATGATGTTATGAACACATGTACCTATGCACGACATGACATTCATACGCATATGCATGACACTATAAGTATTTCACGATTTACAGAGTTATCCAAACTTACAGGTTGAGTCATTTACTCTATATTTATTCCATGTCTATTATGTACATATTCATGTGCCTTACATACTCGGTACATTTTTTGTACTGACGTCCCTTTTGCCTGGGGACGTTGCGTTTCATGCCCGCAGGTCCCGATAGACAGGTCGAGAGCCCTCCAAGTAGGCTATCAGCTCAGCCGAAGTTGTTGGTGCGCTCCATTTGCTTCGGAGTTGCTTGTTTGGTTAGTATGATTTAGACGTATATTTTTTGGTATGGCGGGACTCTGTCCCGACCTTTATGATATTTATGTACTCTTAGAGGCTTTTAGACATATGTTGTATACGTGAAAGATTATACGGCCTTGTCGGCCTATGTTTTGAGTTTATAAATGATCATGTTGGCCCATTAGGCCCGTATGTCACGTGTATATGATGATGTAATAAGAAAGATAGTTACGTTGGTACTCGGTTGAGTAAGGTACCGGGTGCCCGTCACGGTCCATCGGTTCGGGTCGTGACAAAAGTGGTATCAGAGATTGTGAGTGGAACCTTAGGAGATGCTGAAACTAGATACCCGCACCTAGAGAAATTGGCACTTGCGTTGATAAGTGCATCTAGAAAATTAAAGCCATATTTACAGTGTCACCCCATATGTGTGTTAATCACTTATCCACTACGAAATGTTTTGCACAAGCTCGAGTTTTCGGGCCGGTTGGCCAAATGCGCCGTCGAACTTGGCGGGTACGATATCGAATATCAACCCCAAACGGCTATCTAATCTCAAATTTTAGCAGACTTCGTGGCGGATTTTACACCGACCCTCGTACCCTAAGTGGAGAAGGAACTTCTACTAAAATTGAGTACTTCATCGGGGGTATGGACCCCCTTCACAGACAGTGCATCGAATGTGAAGGGGTCCGGTCTTGGCATCGTTTTAAGGCCACCTACAGGAAGTACTATCAGACAATCTATCAAAACTTCTAGGTTAACTAACAATGAGGTCGAGTATGAGGCCATGATTGCAGGTCTCGAGCTAGCTAAAAGCTTGGGGACAGAAGTTGTTGAAGCAAAGTGCGACTCTTTATTGGTGGTGAACCAAGTAAACAAAAGCTTCGAGGTTCGGGAGGATAGAATGCAAAGATATTTGGACAAGTTACAGGTGACGTTGCACCGCTTCAAGGAGTGGACTCGAGACCACGTGCCACGAGAACAAACAGTGAGGCCGATGCACTTGCAAACTTGGGGTCTTCGGCTGAAGAAGACGATATTGTCCCGGGGACTGTCGTCCAATTATCGAGATCTGTGGTCGAGGAGGGTCACGCCAAGATAAACTCCACAAGCTTGAGGTGGGATTGGAGAAATAAATATGTTGAATATTTAAAACACGAAAAGCTCCCATCGGACCCTAAAGAGTTAAGAGCCCTACGAGCTAAAGCAGCACGATTCACAATAGATGAAGATGGAACATTATACAGGAGGATTTTTGATGGACCACTGACGGTATGCTTAGGGTTAGGGGACACAGATTATCTTTTACGAGAGGTCCATGAAGGCACTTGTGGGAACCATTCCGGTGCTGATTCTTTGATTCACAAAATCCTCAGAGCAGGGTACTACTGGGATAGCATGGAAAAGGACACTAAGGAGTTTGTTCAAAAATGTGATAAATGTCAAAGGTTTGCACCGATGATCCATCATACCGGAGAACAACTTCATTCAGTCCTATCCCCGTGGCCGTTCATGAAATGGGGGATGGATATCGTCGGCCTTTCCCAACGGCACCAGGTAAAGCTAAATTCATTTTGTTTATGACTGACTACTTTTCTAAATGGGTGGAAGCACAGGACTTTGAGAAGGTCAGAGAAAAAGAAGTCATAGACTTCATATGGGATCACATCGTATGTCGATTCGAGATACCTGCTGAAATCGTATTCGACAACGGGAAGCAATTCATCGGCAGTAAGGTCACAAAGTTCCTCGAAGAACACAACATAAAAAGGATCTTATTGATTCCATATCACCCGAGCGCAAACGGACAGGCCGAATCAACGAACAAGACTATTATCCAAAACTTAAAGAAAAGGTTGAGTGACGCTAAGGGGAAATGGAGAGAGGTTCTACCCGAGGTCCTTTGGGCGTACCGAACGACATCAAAGTTCAGCACGGGGGCAACACCGTTCTCTTTGGTGTATGGCTTTGAAGCCTTAATCCCAGTCGAGGTCGGGGAACCTAGCGCCAGATTTCGGCACGCAACGGAGGAATCAAATCACGAGGCTATGAATACTAGCCTCGAGTTATTGGATGAAAAACAAGAAGTTGCGCTTGTTCGGATGGCACACAAAAGCAAAGAATCGAGACATATTATAATAGAAGAACCAACCTTCGACACTTCGGAATTGGAGACTTAGTTCTAAGGAAAGTCACCCTCAGTACTCGAGACCCGAATGAAAGGAAACTAGGCCCTAATTGGGAAGGACCATATCGAGTCATCGGAGTCATCGGAAAAGGATCTTACAAACTTGGCACGATGGAAGGCGAACAATTGCCAAACAATTGGAATGTATCACTGCTCAAACGATATTATTGATGAGGTATGACCTTATCCTCCTTTCCATTTGTATTTAAGACTAATTCATTGCATATGTTCGATCGAAGACGTCGAGGACACTCTTCTACACGAAGACCTTAGGATTTAAAGCACGCGTTGCACTCTTTTTCCCTTAGATCGGGTTTTATCCCAAATGGGTTTTCCCGGCGAGGTTTTTAATGAGGCAACAACTATGTGCTACCTAAGGAGAATTCAACAGTATCCAAGGCTTCTTTTCAATCAACCTCGAATACTGGGGGCATCACCCTCGGAGGCTGTATTTTCGAGAAAAATACTTCACGCCAAAGAGGGCCTCGATAGGAAAACTTTGTGATGGGCCAAACGGTCAGATGAACCGTGTCCATATAGAATAGCCGAGCCCTAATGGCAAAACATGTACGCATCTATGAATTATTCAAAGAAGCTTTCTTTCTACATCAAACACTTTGTGTCTCGAAGAAATTTGCTACTATACGAGCTCTACACTTGTGATTTTCTGTGAGAAACGGCTCAAGAGCCAAAACACAAATACATACTCGGGGACTGTCATCGACAGTCAATACATTCGAGTTGTCTAAACTCGAATTCGTAAGACCTCAAAGAGGCATCCCTCGACGTAAAGGCCAAGGCCATCATACTCGGGGACTAACATTTCGAACAAGCTCGAAATGTTACCGGGAAACAAGTCGAAGAGACATATCTGAAGGCTACGGCCATATTAAAGGCTACAGCCATATTAAAGGCTACGGCCGAAATAACGCATCTCGGAGACGTCCGAATCTGCAATAAAAACAGGCCTTCAAATTCTATGAAAACCAGTAAATAAAGGCTACCCTTGGCAAAATGATCAAAGGGCTTCGACAAAATTAGCCCTTGAAAAACCTTAAGAGGTATCGAATTATTCAAATACAAACTTGTGCCAAGGCACAAAAAACAAAAGGGTTCCGATCGAGACTAAATCCTCAAAAAACCCAATGGTAAAAAATGCATGCCAAGGCATAAAGAAATTTTTACTAAGTCTTTTAAGCCGAAAAGGGAAAATAATAGCCATCTTTCAAAGGCCATATCAGCCCAACCTAAAAGAACCTAAAGGCCAAAACATGTAGAGTTCGAGACCTTGCTCTCACTCAACTCGGACCTAAGGGTCCCACCATCCCGAGCTCGCATCAAATCGACTTAAGCATACTTCGAGGATTCATCAAAAAAACCTTAAGAGGTATTCTATTATAAGTTCAAAGATTGCCCATTTATTACTAAAAAACCTAAGGGTTTGTTTTACTCTGAGTCCGAGCTAGTGCTCACTCGATTATTGAAGTTATAACATCAAAAAACTTCACAAAACAAAAACGAAGCAGACTCTACAACAAATCGGATATGGAGCGGAAAGAAAAGGAATCCTTTATATACATAGAAGGTATTTACAATGCCCACAAGGGGCCTTACACAAAAAACAAAAAAATAAAATCCTAAAGACCTAGCCGCATCTTTGGGAGCCGCATCTTCGGGAACCTCTTCCTCGGGGACTTCATCATCATCTCCTCCGCTCTCGGAACCACTAGCAGAGTCTTTATCATCAGAGAGTAAAGCGGCAACCTCGTCCTCTAAAGCTTTTGCATTCTCGATATCAGCTGAGAGGTCGAAGCCACGAGCATGCACTTCCTCGAGAGTCTCTCTCTGTGATTGTCTCCTGGCATGATCAAGAGCACACGACAATTTGACTTCTGCAGCGATAGAGATTTCCTGTGCCTGAATTTTGGCAGCCTCGGCGTCAGCTCGATAGGAGGCCACAAACCCCTCCGCCTCAGATTTAGCCTTTGCAAGATCGGTGGCTGATTTAGCTTCGAGCTCCTCAATCTTTCGGCTCCAGGCCAAGTTTTCCCCCTTTGCATTTTGAAGCTGGAATTTGACCGAAGCCAACTGGGCTCGAAGCGTGTCTTTCTCCGAGGCAAGACGGTCCATTTGCTGCTTCCACCCTAGGGTCTCGGCCTCTTTCATCTTGACCTCCTCTCGAAGCTGCTCCACCAGCTCGCCCTTCTGTTGGGCCTGCAAAGTAGAAAGCGTTAATCACTAAATCAAATGAACATGTAACAAACTCCCAAAAAGTTGCATTACCTGCTCAATGAGCTCAGTCTGTTCCTGATGAGCCCTAGCCAGTTCAGCTCGAAGATCCCTGATCTCCCTTCTTTTTTAACGTAGAGGATCTTAAGGTTGTCCCTCTCTTCCACGAGCTTCTTGAGTTCGGCCTCACATCGAGCAAGCTTGGCTCGAGATTTGGAAAATTCTTCTCGATGGAGCATCACAGCCTCACACAAAAGGAAAAAGTTAGACTTGGAATAACAAGAATAAAACACAAGCGTAATTTTGAGGGCAGAAACTTACTCGTTTAAAAAGCCGTTGGGCCTCGTCAAAGATAAACGAAGCATCTTGGTCGGGACCATCTTCGACCCCCGTAAAGCATTCCCGAAAAATATCATTCCCTTCGTGGGTCGTCCTCGCGTCGGGAGTCTTCATGGCCCGAGCATCTCAGAACTGCCCTTCAGCAAACTCAGGGCCAGGCGGGGATTCATCTATGTTAATTATCCCAAGTGATTCACTTGGTACATTCTCTTCTCTTTGGAGGGCCTCAGAATTAGGCTCTTTGGGTTCGCCGGTCAGATGTCCTTCAAAGCGAGGAGCGCTTTTACCACACAATGGCTCGGGGACTCTACTCGAACTCCCCTCCGAGATTTCTTTGATTCGAGATTGAACCGCATCAGCCACTGCCGGTTCGGCACACTTTGAAGCTCAGTGCCCCCCTCTTCCGAGCTACCAACGGGCAGTCGGCATCTTCTCCCTCTTCCTCGTCATCCTGAAGGTGTTGGACCGCATCAGCAAGCAAAGCTGGAAGGTCGACCCTAGTCTTCTGAGCCCTGTTTCTCCTAGGCTTCGGGGTACTTGGAGGCCCGTTTCCTCTTCTTCTCTTTGGATGGCTTCGGGATCTCCTCTCACCGGGTGGGGGCGGCCTCATAGCAACATAATCTCCGAGTCCTGCATAAAGGGAAAGTAAGTATTTTATAGGAAAATGTCGACATATGAACAAGGGAACTCACCATGGTTTTTAGCTTCCCACCGACCCTTGGACAAATCACGCCAATAGCATTCTACGTGTGAAGAAGTAGAGGCCAGTTGTCGGACCCAACCTGTAAGGTCCGTAATCGCACCAGGAAACCAAGGCGAAGTTACACCATCGAAAATGAATTAGATCGAGGAAGAATAGGGAAAAAAAGAGTAGTAAGTATCATCAATAGGGTTGTACTTACGTTTCATGTTCCATTCCTCGGGGAATAGCATCCTTTCGGCAGGAATTAAGTCGGAGGTCTTGATTAGGAAAAACCGACCCATCCATCCTCGGTCTTTGTCCTCATCGATACTGGAGAATAGCGCCTTTGAGGACCGACACTGGAGCTTTATCAAACCACCTCAATAGAGGCGAGGGCTGTATAGCCTGATTAGATGGTCAAGTGTAAAAGGCAACCCCTTGACCTTGCCCGAGAAGAACCTAAGCAATTTGACAATACGCCAGAAAGAAGGGTAGATCTGGCCAAGGGTCAGCCGATACTGGTGACAGAAATCGAGAATGACTGGATCTACAGGACCCAGTACCGGATCTACGGGACCCAGTGTGAAAGGATAAGTATACACACTTAGGTACCCTTTCACATGGGTAGTGATGTCCTCCTCTGGGGAAGGAATCACCACTTCCTTGTTCTCCCTATTGCAATTCTCTTTCACCTGCTTAAGATCGGCTTCAGATATCGAGCAGATATATTAGGACATAGGCTCGCATCGGCCTGGAACTGATGGAGTCTTATCAATTTTGAAATCGAAAGATAGCTCGCATGGCCCAGGAATGCATTCCTTGATACGAGGTGGCGCTGTCGTCCTACCACCGGCCGGCCGCGATGATGAGGAGGCTTTTTCTTTCTGAGGAACAGTTTTAGATGTTTTAGCCATTGCTGTTGAGAAACTTAAAAGAAGAGAAGAAGTTGATGCTGCAACAAGAAGAAATTGAAGAAAGGATGGATTCAGAGAAGATGAAGAAGCTAGTAAGGGTTTGGGAAAAGTTTGAGAAGTAAAGATTGTAAAAGTTGTGGAATAGACCTATTTATAGTGGCCGATTCAACGGTTTGGGGAAGCCAACGGCCGACCATCAGTCGCCTTCAATTAATGACCTTGGGTACTATACAGACGCGACCTTTCAATCACTTTTGTCACTGACGTCATGAAGTGGGCGTCAAGATCGAGGCATCGGAGGATCGAGGATCAAAACGTTTCTTATCACTTTTTTCTAAGAAATGCAGGGACTATCTGTATACGGTCAAAATGGGGTATGCCCGATTTTATGGGCTCAAAGAGTCGCTTCAAGCCCGAGTTCAGAATGGACCGAGCTGGAGCCCGGTGACGGAGTACAAGGCTCGAAGAATGAAGTACGCGATGAGCATCGAGGCCGAGTATGACCAACCCCGAGATTATGCCGTTATGGGTTTGTAACAGAAAGAGCAAGATTTCTGCAACGTCCCTAAGATCACGGCGTAAATTCTGAAATAGATTTGTACGAGTTCGTACGGATTTGTACTAGGTGGTTAGACAGCTGTCCCAATAAGATTCCCTACTAAAAATGGAAATGTACCTTGTAAATAACTCCCCTATTATATAAAGGAGAGCCCATTCATTTGTAAGACAATCAATCATTGGCAAAAGAATATACGTTCTTACTTTCTTGCTCATTACTCATTAGAATTATCTTTTAACTTTATTGTTCTCACTGGCTTACCTCGAGGCCACCTTAGTTTGAGGTCGAGACTTGCTTGCACACTGGTTTGATTCTACTTATTTCCTTAATCTATACGCTTGATTTCTTGATTATCAGTTAGTATTGGACTAAATCACGTATCTTTAAGATCTTAATACAAATTTTATTGTTACTCGGATTATAGGGGTAAACAAAAGTCTAGTGAGATGCCTAAAAGCTATGCATTCCTTTAATCTCACGACCCGATTATAGATAAAGTACTACATAGAACTAAAGCAAGCAGTGAATAATTAAGCCATTTCCTCAGGCTCAATTGTTAGTTTATTGAACAATGTATGCTTAGTCTGTGTACATAATGTGCAATGCATAAGGTTATTAACAAACGAGTAATATTAGTGGCCAGAAAGAGCTCAATTTTCCCCACGCAAGTAGTAGCGTAGAAGCAAATATCTATCAATCAAATTTCCTTGTAATCATTACAAGGCGGCTCAATGGAGTTGGAGGCCTAAAGTTTATTCTTTTTACTTTTTGAGATGCATTTTAATCTTGACGATGTAACCAACCCATTTAATCTTTGTTGAAACATTACTAACTTTTTATAAGATTTAATTGCCTTTCACTTTCATTAGAGTTTTCTTAACCAACTACAAAAAAAAAAGATCACATAATAAGCATAATAAAGAGTTAAATTACATATAATAAGAGTAGCTTTTGGGGCCTATAATTTTGTGAGGCCTAAAGCGGCAGCTTTAGCGGCCTGGGGGTTAAGCCGCCTCTGTTGTAATGGGTAACAATATAATTCATAAACATAAATTATGACATGTATATGGACATGTTACATGTATTTTGGTACTTAATAAACCATGGCTAATGTTTTATTAAGTTTCTTGTTTTATTCATGTACTGTCTGATACAATGGCTTCAATTTTGGACAACCAAATGCATTCCACCGTGCTCTTATCACCTGATGAACCTGCACCAATGGCACACTGATCCCAACTGCATTTAAAAATGTCCTCCACACCTTAGTTGCTGTAGTTCCTGTCAACAAAAGATGATCAAAGGATTCCTCCTATGAAGATTGACATCACCAACATCTGGACATATATATATATATGTATCCTTGCCTTCTCCACATGTCATCAATAGCTAGTTTGAACCTCCTTAGCCTCCAAAGGAAGAATGAAATCTTGAATGGCAAGCCCTTAATCCACATGTTCTTGAACTCTGGATTGCGTTTTGCCCTATGCCTCACAAGATACCAAACACTGCTCATAGTGAACTGTGACGACCCAACCCGTCATCACGTGAGTTACCGCCCCGTTTGCCCCATTTTCTATTTCTTTGTGCTTCATTATCAGTGTTGGGTGTGAACGAGTTGATTTGGATTGGTTCTAGAAGGAAATGAGACACTTAGTCTCTTTAAGGAAGGTTTGTTTTGGAAAAGTTAACCGGACGTTGACTTCTGTGTTAGAGGGCTCGGATATGAATTCCGATAATTTGGTTAGCTTCGGGGGATGATTTGTAACTTAGGAGTGTGATTGGAAGTAATTTTGGAGGTCCGGTGTAGAATTAGTCTTGAATTGGCGAAGTTAGTATTTTGGCAAATTCCGGTTGATAGGTGAGATTTTGATCCGAGGGCCGGAATAGAATTCCGAGAGTTGCAGTAGCTTCATTAGGTGATTTGGGATGTGTGTGCAAAATTTCAGGTCATTCGGAGGTGTTTTGGTTGGATTTTTGATCAAATGTGTGTTTCGGAAGTTTTAGAAGGCGCTTGAATCCGATGTAATTTGATGGTTTTGGTGTTGTTTGAGGTGTTATGATGATTGGAGCAAGTTTGAATGGTATTTTAGGATGCGTTGCTGCTTATGGTTGAGGTCCCGGGGTCCTCGAGGTGATTTCGGATGGCTAACGGGAGGTTTGAACTTGGAAAAATATTGCAGAAATTCTGTAGTCAGTGCAGCAGGTTATTGGCCTTCGCGAACGCGTGTGGGCCATCGCGTTCGCGTAGAAGGAATTTGAGGGCCAGGATTTTTGACCTTCGCGTTCGCGTTGGAGGACTCGCGATCGCGGAGGGTTAGGTGATCAAGCTTCGCGTTCGCGGGAGAAGGTCCGCGTTCGCGTAAAGGAATTGGGTCCCAGGGCAGTTGCCCTTCGCGTTCGCGTGGAGATGCACGCATTCACGTAGGCTATTTTTGATCACAAGCAATTTTTTTCATCGCGAATGCGAGTGGACCCTCGCGTTCGTATAGAGTTAAATGTCACCTGACAGAAGGGTTTTATTAACTATTTCATCCGCGAACCAAGTCTTATTTCCACCATCTTTGAGCAACCTTGAGAGCTTTTGGACGGGAATTGAAGAGGATTTCGACGGGGATTAATTGGAGGTAAGTCCTATGAACTAAAAACACGTTTTTATTGTGAATTTAGACTGAAAAACCAAGGAAATAAGGAGTTAGAATGGAGGTTAAGGCTTGATACTTAAGAGAGTTAAAATGGGGATTTGAGGGGTCATTTGGACTCCGATTTTGGTAATCTTTATATGCATAGACTCATGGCGAGATAAGGAATCCGTTGATGTTAAATTTTCTGATTTTCGAGAAGTGGTCCCGGGCCTCGGGTTTTGCAAATTTCGAGATTTCAGCTATTTTTCGATTGTTTTCGCTTGGGTATTCTTCCATTGGCATATTATGACGTATTCGTTGTGGTTTTGATCAGATTCGGCGCACGAGGAGGTCGATTCGAGAGGCAAGGGCATAGCGAACTAGGATTTTGGCCGGCTTGAGGTGAGTAATAGATGTAAATGCTGTTTTGAGGGTTTGAAACCCCGTGTTTGCACATCGTAGTGCTATATTGAGGTGACTTGCACGCCGGGTAGCGAGTGTGGGGTAGAGCACCGTTGAGGATTGTGACTTGGTCCGTCTCGGTAGATGAACATACTGCGTATTTGACTGAAATTCACTTATTATTATTTTAATTGAGCTGCTTGGTATATTTGGGCTTCGTGCCAATCGATTAAATCCTTCAGGGATTGTTATTACTGGTTTCTTACCATTTCTACATATCATTGAACTCAGTCCTCGAAATTAATACTGTTTTGCAAACTCAACCGCTTTTCTCAAACTAGAAACGTAATTAATCTTTTTAAATGAAGTTTGGGCTAAATATTTCTATATTAATGTGCCCGAGAGGCTTATGTGATTTTGGACTGAGTATGGGATCGGGCTGCGCGCCGCAGCAGTATGATATTGATATTGAATGAGGCTGAGGGCCTAGTTGATGTCACGATATGGCTTATTATTGCGCTTGGGACGTAAGGGGCCCCTCCCGGAGTCTGCACACCCCTAGTGAGCGCCGTCAACGATAAATAAATGGAGCGGGCTGCACGTCGCAGCGGGTACTGGAGAGTACCGGTCTATGTGTTGCATTGCATATTTTGATTGTCATCTACTTATTTACCTGTTGTGATATTTCTATAAATTTTTTCACTGATTCATTGATTTTATGCTACTGGGTTCAAGTTGCTGTATTTATAGAATTACTTTGTGCCTATTCAGGATTTCTTATTCTCAGCCTTTATTTATGTTTATTACTCACTGGGTCGGAGTACTCACATTACTCCCTACACCTTGCGTGCAGATCCAGGTACTGCTGAGGCTGAGTGAGGACTTCTCTGCCTAGCATTATATTTGGGAGTTTCAAGGTAGCTGCATTTGACGTTCGCAGTCCTGATCTTCCTTCTATCTTATTTATTTTATTTCCGCATTTCTAGAGAACGATATGTAGTAGGTTGATACTCATGTATTAGAGGCTCAGACTTGTGACACCGGATTCTTCGGGCTGTGTAGTTATTTTATATTTTGGGATTTCCGCATGTTTAACTCTATTCCCGAATTTTAGTATTTTGACTTAGTAATTATCTATGTTAATTAATTCATGAACTGGATAAAATGGTTAAGGTTATTTAATTGGTCGGGCTTGCCTAGCAGTGTGTTGGGCGCCATCACGACCGGGGTTGGGGTCATGACAAGTTGGTGTCAGAGCCTAGGTTACTTGGTCTCGCGAGTCATGAGCCGGTTGGTAGAATCTCGTGGATCGGTACGGAGACATCTGTACTTATCCTCGGGAGGCTGCCGAACCTTTAGGAAAACTTTACATTCTTGAAACTCTTGTCGTGCGGCTTTATTGAACTGAGAACTAAACTTCTACTATTCTATTCTCTCACAGATGGTGAGGACACGAGCTACCAAACGTGACGGACGACCACCAGTGCCACCTACTGAGGTTGCCAAAGGCCGTGGACGCGGTCGTGGTCGTAGCAGAGGCAGAGCAGCCAGGGCGGCACCTGCTGATCCATCAATTGCCGCAGCTTAGGATCAGGCTCCAGCTGTGGATACTCCAGCAGCACCTGTTCAGGCACCAGCTGTGCCTATCGTGATTCCGGGTCTTCAGGAGACCTTGGCACATATATTATCAGTCTGCACTGGCCTGGCTCAGGCAGTTTCAGCCACCACAGCAGCAGCAGCTACTTCACAGGCCGGGGGAGGCAATCAGACCCCCGTTGCTCGCACACCTGAGCAGGTGGTGCAGGGACTACAGACACCAGATGCACCTCCAGCTCAGCAGGTTGCACCAGTTCAGGGCTTAGTGGTTCCAGCTATGCCAGACGATGAGCAGCGTCATCTCGAGAGGTTTGGTAGGCTCCAGCCTCCGACATTCGGTGGTGCTGAGGGCGAGGATGCCCAGGGTTTTCTTGACAGATGTTAGCGTATGCTCCGTACGGCAGGGATCCTTGAGTCGAGTGGTGTGGCATTTACTACTTTTCAGTTCACGTGGGCTGCTCTTACTTGGTGGGAGGACTTTGAGAGGCGTAGGCCTGCCGGTGCAGCACCTCTGACTTGGCAGCAGTTCTCCGCTCTCTTTCTGGAGAAGTATGTACCTCAGTCCCGTAGGGAGGAGCTGCGTAGGCAGTTTGAGTGGTTGACACAGGGGGATATGACAGTGACTCAGTACGAGATGAGGTTTTCACAGTTGGCCCGTCATGCTACTTGGATGGTTCCGTCAGATCGTCAGAGGATTAGGAGATTTGTGGATGGCCTTAACTATCATCTCCGTATTCTGATGACTAGAGAGAAAGTACTGGGTGCTACATTTGAGGAGGTGGTGGATATCGCTCGTGAGATCGAGTCAGTTCACCGTAGAGAGCGAGAGGAGAGGGAGGCTAAGAGGCCTCATAGATCGGGCAGTTACAGTGGTGCTCCTTCGAGGGGCCACTTCCAGCAGGGTAGAGGTCGTTCTTTCGGGCCTGCTCAGTCGGCCCGCCCAGAGTATCGTGGGGGATCTTCAGGCCGTGGTCATCATGGGCCTCAGCAGAGTCAGTCTAAACTCAGCGCCCTCCTAGCTCAGAGTTCATCTCATGCCCCATCAATTCAGGGTTCTTCTTCTCCGAGTGCATCTGCTAGTCACTCCGGTGCGAGGGGTTCCCTTCAGTCCCCATCTCCAGTACCGGGCAACTGTTATGAGTGCGGAGAGTTTGGTCACTTGAGGAGGCAGTGCCCTCGCCTTCGTGGCAGACAGCATCAGCAGATGGGTCAGCCCTCGACTTCTGCTCCAGTTACTTCATCACCCGCCCAGCCAGCTAAGGGTGGAGATCAGGCAGCCAGGGGTCGTCCCAGAGGTGGAGATCGATCAGGCGGTG
>NW_017670572.1:87056-90037 GCF_001879085.1 Nicotiana attenuata | reverse complement strand
GCATTGGAGAAGGTGAAGGTAATTCAGGAGAGACTCCGTACAGCGCAGTCGAGGCAGAAGAGTTATGCGGACAGGAAGTTCCGAGATGTATCCTATATGATTGGTGAGAAGGTCTTGCTGAAGGTTTCACCCACAAAGGGTGTTATGAGATTCGGAAAGAAAGGGAAGCTGAGTCCGCGATTCATTGGGCCTTTTGAGGTACTTAGGAGGATCGGGGAGGTGGCTTATGAGCTTGCCTTGCCACCTAGCTTGTCGGGCGTGCATCCAGTTTTTCATGTTTCTATGCTCCGGAAGTACATTGGGGACCCGTCTCATGTTCTAGATTTCAGTACAGTTCATCTGGAGGGTGACTTGACTTATGATGTAGAGCCAGCAGCCATTTTGGATCGTCAGGTTCGGAAGTTGAGGTCAAAGGATGTTGCTTCGGTGAAAGTGCAGTGGAGAGGTCGGCCGTGGAAGAGGCTACCTGGGAGACCGAGCGGGAGATACGGAGCAGATACCCTCACCTATGTGAGGCTTTAGGTATGTTTCTTGACTCGCTCGAGGACGAGCGTTTGTTTAAGTTGGGGAGGATGTGACGACCCAACCCGTCATCACGTGAGTTACCACCCCGTTTGCCCCATTTTCTATTTCTTTATGCTTCATTATCAGTGTTGGGTGTGAACGAGTTGATTTGGATTGGTTCTAGAAGGAAATGAGACACTTAGTCTCTTTAAGGAAGGTTTGTTTTGGAAAAGTCAACCAGACGTTGACTTCTGTGTTAGAGGGCTCGGATATGAATTCCGATGATTCGGTTAGCTAGGGGGATGATTTGTGACTTAGGAGTGTGATCGGAAGTAATTTTGGAGGTCCGGTGTAGAATTAGGCTTGAATTGGCGAAGTTAGTATTTTGGCGAATTCCGGTTGATAGGTGAGATTTTGATCCGAGGGTCGGAATGGAATTCCGAGAGTTGCAGTAGCTTCATTAGGTGATTTAGGATGTGTGTACGAAATTTCAGGTCATTCGAAGGTGTTTTGGTTGGGTTTTTGATCAAATGCGTGTTTCGGAAGTTTTAGAAGAACTTAGGCTTGAATCCGATGTAATTTTATGGTTTTGGTGTTGTTTGAGGTGTTTTGATGATTGGAGCAAGTTTGAATGATGTTTTAGGATGCGTTGCTGCTATTGGTTGAGGTCCCGGGGGCCTCGAGGTGATTTCGGATGGCTAACGGGAGGTTTGAACTTGGAAAAATGTTGCAGAAATTCTGCAGCCAGTGCAGCAAGTTATTGGCCTTCGCAAACGCGTGTGGGCCATCGCGTTCGCGTAGAAGGAATTTGAGGGCCAGGATTTTTGACCTTCGCGTTCGCGTTGGAGGACTCGCGATCGCGGAGGGTTAGGTGATCAAGCTTCGCGTTCGCGGGAGAAGGTCCGCGTTCGCGTAAAGGAATTGGGTCCCAGGGCAGTTGCCCTTCGCGTTCGCGTGGAGATGCACGCATTCGCGTAGGCTATTTTTGATCAGAAGCAATTTTGTTCATCGCGAACGCGAGTGGACCCTCGCGTTCGTATAGATTTAAATGTCAGCTGACAGAAGGGTTTTATTAAATATTTCATCCGCGAACCAAGTCTTATTTCCACCATCTTTGAGCAACCTTGAGAGCTTTTGGACGGGAATTGAAGAGGATTTCGACGGGGATTGATTGGAGGTAAGTCCTATGAACTAAAAACACGTTTTTATTGTGAATTTAGACTGAAAAACCAAGGAATTAAGAAGTTAGAATGGAGGTTAGGGCTTGAACTTAAGAGAGTTAAGAATGGGGATTTGAGGGGTCATTTGGACTCCGATTTTGGTAATCTTTATATGTATAGACTCGTGCCGAGATAAGGAATCCGTTGATGTTAAATTTTCTGATTTTGGAGAAGTGGGCTCGAGGCTCGAGTTTTGCTAATTTCGAGATTTCAGCTATTTTTTGATTGTTTTCGCTTGGGTATTGTTCCATTGGCATATTGTGACGTATTCGTTGTGGTTTTGATCAGATTCGACGCACGAGGAGGTCGATTCGAGAGGCAAGGGCATAGCGAGCTAGGATTTTGGCCGGCTTGAGGTGAGTAATAGATGTAAATGCTGTTATGAGGGTCTGAAACCCCGTGTTTGCACATCGTAGTGTTATATTGAGGTGACTTGCACGCCGGGTAGCGAGCGTGGGGTAGAGCACCGTTGGGGATTGTGACTTGGTCCGTCCCGGTAGATGAATATACTGCGTATTTGATTGAAATTTACTTATTATTATTTTAATTGAGCTGATTGCTATATTTGGGCTTCGTGCCAATCGATTAAATCCTTCAGGGATTGTTATTACTGGTTTCTTACCATTTCTATATATCTTTGACTCAGTCCTAGAATTTAATACTGTTTTGCAAACTCAACCACTTTTCTCAAACTGGAAACTTAACTAATATTTTTTTTAAAATGAAGTTTGGGCTAAATATTTCTATATTAGTGTGCTCGAGAGGCTTATTTGGTTTTGGATTGAGTATTGGATCGGGCTGCGCGCCACAGCGGTATGATATTGATATTAATATGAGGCTGAGGGCCTAGTTGATTCCACGAGATGGCTTATTATTGCGCTTGGGCTGTAAGGGGCCCCTCCCGGAGTCTGCACACCCCCAGTGAGCGCCGTCGACGATAAATAAATGGAGCGGGCTGCACTCCGCAGCGGGTATTGGAGAGTACCGGTCTATGTGTTGCATTGCATATTTTGATTGTCATTTACTTACTTATCTGTTGTGATATTTCTATAATTGTTTTCACTGATTTATTGATTTTATGCTACTGGATTCAAGTTGCTGTATTTATAGAATTACTTTGTGCCTATTCAGGATTTCTTATTCTCAGCCTTTATTTATGTTTATTACTCACTGGGTCGGAGTACTCACATTACCCTACCCTGCACCTTGCGTGCAGATCCAGGTACTACTGAGGCTGAGTGAGGACTTCTCTGCCTA
>NW_017670572.1:73539-86084 GCF_001879085.1 Nicotiana attenuata | reverse complement strand
ATGACAATTAATCCATTTTTATAAGGATCTGGTACTTGTCAGGACCCCAACCCCGGTCGTGATGGCGCCCAACACACTGCTAGGCAAGCCCGACCAATTCAACAACCTTAACCCTTTTTATACAGTTCATGATTCAATTAACACAAATAATTACTATGTCATAATACTGAAACTCTGAAATATAATTAAAACATGCGGAAAACCCAAGTAGAAATACTACTACACAGCCCGAAGAATCCGGTGTCACAAGTCTGAGCCTCTAATACACGGGTGTCAACCTACTACATATTGCTCTAAAGAAATGCAAAAATAAAGCAAATAGGTTAGATGGGAAGATCAGGACTGCGGACGTCATGCAGCTACCTTGATGCTCCCAGATATGATGCTCGGCAGAGAAATCCTCACTCAGCCTCAGTGTGTTCACATAGATCTGCACACAAGGTGCAGGGAGTAATGTGAGTACTTCCAACCCAGAGAGTAATAAACATAAATAAGGGTTGAGAGTAAGAAATCCTGGATAGGCACAATGTAAGCTATAATTATAGCAGTTTAATCCAGATAATGTCAACTTAATAAACCAATGAAAGATGCTGCAACAGATAAGTAAATGAATGACAATCAATTAAGACATGCAACAAATAGTACGGTACTCTCTAGTACCCGCTACGGCGCGCAGCCCGCTCTATTTATTTATCGTCGACGGCGCTCACTAGGGGTGTGCAGACTCCGGGAGGGGCCCCTTACAGCCCAAGCACAATATCAAGCCATCTCGTGGCATCCATTAGGCCCTAAGCCTCATATCAATATCAATATAATACTGCTGCGGCGGCAGCCCGATCCCATTCTCAGTCCAGAATCATATAAGCCCCTCGGGCACAATAATATAGAAATATTCAGCCCAAACTTCATTAGAAATATTATTTAAGTTCCAAGTTTTGAGAAAAAGTGGCTGAGTTTGCAAAACAGTACTAAATACTAGGACTGAGTTCAATTGTCTGAAAATATGGTAAGAAACCAGTAAAAACAATCCCTAAAGGATTCAATCAGTTGGCACGAGGCCAAATTATGACAATTAATCCATTTTTATAAGGATCTCACTAAGCTTCAATCAATTAGGTAGTAATTTTATTAAGCGGGACGGACCAAGTCACGTTCCCCGACGGTGCTCTACCCCACGCCCGTTATCCGGCGTGCAAGTCACCTCAACATAGCACTACAATGTGCAAATTCGGGGTTTCAAACCCTTTACACAGCATTTACATCTATTACTAACCTCAAGCCGGCCAAAATCCTAGCTCGCTATGCCCTTGCCTCTCAAATCGACCTCCTCGCGCGTCGAATATGACCAAAACCACAACGAATACGTCACATTATGCTATAGCATCAATACCCAATCGAAAATAATCGAAAAATGTAAATAATCCCGAAATTACAAAACCAGAGCCCCGGGCCCACTTCTCGAAACTCGGAAATTTTTACAGAAAACTGTTCTTCATCTTCTCCCGATTCCGTACATATAAAGAACACCAAAATCGGAGTCCGTTTGACCCCTCAAATCGACCCCTAAAGGTCTCATAATCTCAGGCCCCAAAATCCTATTTTTCTACTGTTTTTCATGAATTAAAGGCTGGGATTATGGTCTATAATCACCCATAAACGAGTTTTAATAATCAAATCACTTACCTCTGTGATACCCACTGATTTTCTCTCTTAAAAATCGCCTCAGAAGCTTCTTCCCGTTCAAAAATTGGAAGAAAACTCGACCTGCTCATTATAGGTATACTGGAATAACCATTATACGAACCTCGTGGCGGTGGTGCATAAAAAGAACTTTCTGGAGCACCCCGAGTAATTAGATATATTGACTGGGCTGGCCGGCTGCCCGAGCCCCTGTCATAATGATTTGTAGTTGTAGAGTAGAATCCGCTGAATCCTTTAAAACCTCAAGACCTCTTGGTCTTCTTAGCTTCCTTTTTTCCTCATCCAAAACACATTCTAACATTTGAACACATCCCGTATTCACCTCATACTCATCATATAGCCATTTAACCGCTCATTGATCCACAATTTCAACTCATAAGAACACTACTGGACACATAAGTCCAATGCACGAGTTTTCACAACTGAAACTACCTAGCCTAAGCCTCGGCCTATACCTGGCCTCAAGTCTCCCAGACTGGCCCATCACCAGTACACTAATCACTTTTCGTGTATCATTCCTAGAACCCCAAACTGTCTGAAGCGGTTACCGAGCGCTCATATGCGCACACCAATATGTGGACGGAATTCAAGGAATTACGCTTCAAGCTGAATCAAGGACGCACGATAAGAATTTCAAGAATGTGAAGTTTTCCTAAAGGTTCTGCAGCCTCTCGAGGATAAGTACAGACGTCTCCGTACCGATCCACGAGACTCTACTAAACCAGCTCATGATTCGCGAGACCAAGTAACCTAGGCTCTGATACCAACTTATCACAACCCCAAATCGGACACGGTCGTGATGGCACCTCGTGTGTAGATTCAGGTATTTCGGAACCCAGTAGCGGGTGGTCGTTGCTCAGACGCGGAGTCATCAGAGTTAGCAAGGTGGCTGCACGACGTTCGCAGCACCACTTCCTTCCTCTCATTTTCATTTCTATACTTAGTACATTTTACTGTTTTTGTTATATTCAGACCTTGGTAGATGCTCATGACTAGTGACACCCCGATGACGGGCATGTGTGATTATTCCGCATTTTTCTTTTATATGTTCATTATGAGATTAACAGTTTATAAATGGTATAAAAACAACTTTTAATGGAAAATGGTTCACTTGGGAAATTGTGTCGGCTGGCCTTGTCTTCACGAGAGGCGCCATCACGACCGTGTCCGATTTGGGGTCGTGACACTTACGCTGTACTATGCACTAAGTATAAGTGTATTAGGTAATATTACGTTGTACTATGCACTAAGTATAAGTAATATTAGGTAATATAATTTTAAATTGAATTAAAAGTAATTTAATCTTTTTAGATATAGCGACCAATGTTGGTCGCTATTCTGGTCAAACGGTCAGAAATTAGCGACCAACTTTGGTCGCTATTTTAGTCAAAATAGTCAATACATTTTTGCTTCCAAAAATAGCGACCAAAGTTGGTCGCTATAAAACGGGTTTCCCCTCATATTCTCTTATTTTCTTCTCTCTCTTCTCTCTCTCACACTCAAACCCCCCCTCCCCTTCCGTCTCCCTCCACCGATGCCACCGTCTCCCTCCACCCTCCACCCGCCGGCGGCAGCAGCAGCTCCACCGCCGGTGTCCTCCACTATCCAGGTAGGTTTCTCTCTCCTTTCCTTGTTTTTTTCGAAATACACTGATTTATTTTAATTCCTTGTAGTTTGATTTGTAAAAATTAATTGTTCTTAGCTAAATTAAATCTATGATAATTGTTAGTAGCTAAAATATTTAGTTTTACCTACTAATTTGGGGAAAAATGGTTTGAAGAGAAAAAACCCTAAACTTTTAGGGTTTATGATTTTTTCTTGTGAATCCTAACTTTTAGGTTTGAATTATAACCTTGAATCTTTGTATTGTCTTGATAGTTTAGTTATAAACTAAAATTTTAGTTTATGAATTGAAATTTTAGGATATGAATTGGAATTTTAGGATATGACTTGAAATTTTAGGATATGACATGGAATTTTAGGATATGACTTGGAATTTTAGGATATGACTTGAAATTTTAGGATATGAATAGAACCTTTAGGATATGACTAGAACCTTTAGGATATGAATTAAAATTTTGGTTTATGTATTGGAATTTTAGATTGCGGGAGGATTTTGTAGAAGGGGTTGATGGTAATATTAGACATGCAATGGAACTTCCACCAAGAATAACTAAGACACGGTACCTGGCAGAGTGTGCCTTTAATTGTTCTTCTCATTAGCGACAACGATGATGAGAAGGAAAGAACATGTGTTTCAAATAGTTATGGTGTAGGTAGGAGTTTAATATTTCCTAAGTAGATAAAAGAAGAGGTAATAGAGGAATTCTATACTTCAATTTCCAAGAGGAAAAGGAGTTTAATTGGGAGTGACAAGGTTGATGGTGATGGAATGTTTTCCGTTGGTCATGGCAGTTCCCATAAAACGAGGATCATAAGACTCTATGATGACAGAGATTATAGGAAGTTTTTGTCACGACCCAAACCCCGCACTGGTCGTGATGGCGCCTCTTGTGAAGATGAGGCCAGCCAACTAACCCACTCGTCTTTTCAAAAATAGTTAAACATAAATAAACAGCGTAAATATGACTTAATAGCATTAATCAGCGGAAAGCCAACCCAACACAGCCCTAACCGGGGTGTCACAAGTCACGAGCATCTATCAGAATGTAAATCCACTACAGGGTCTCAAATGTAAAAAACCGGAATGATGAACAAAGAGAGAGACATGGTGCTGCGAACGCTGACAGTCACCTCCTTAATCCATATAACTGTGCCTCTGATTAGCCCAAAACCCGCTACCGGGTGAATAGATACCTGCATCTGCACACGAGGTGCAGGGAGTAAAGTGAGTATTCCAACTTAGTGAGTAATAAAGGTAAATAACAACTGAGCAGTAAGAAATCACGTAAATCAACCAACATGCTGTATAGAAGCAGGGTACAATCCTTTGAGAAAAAAACAATGAAGCTGTGAAATCTCTGGAAATCTCTTGGCTCAGTTTAAATCTCTTTTTAAAATGATCTTTCCAACAGTTACGAAATGATTTCAAAACAGTTAGTGCCGATAAGCACAGAAAAACCGCCCCTCGGGCACAAATATCACAGTATAACAGGTAAAAAGGCAAGTAAATATGCAAGATGAGCACATAAAAGTTCGCCCCTCGGGCAATATCTCAAAACTGTACCAGCCCCTCGGGCTCACTCTCAGAAGCACTCTCAGCCCCTCGGGCTCTCTCTCTCAGATCACTCTCAGAACAGTATCAAATAGTAACCGCTGCGGCGTGCAGCGTGCAGCCCGATCCATATATCATCGACGGCGCTCACTGGGGGTGTGCAGACTCCGGGAGGGGCCCCATACGGCCCAAGCGCAATATCAAGCCACCTCGTGGCATATAACATAAGGCCCGAAAGCCTCCTCACATCACACTCGAGGCCTAAAAGCCTCCTCACGTCACACTCGAGGCCTGAAAGCCTCCTCACGTCACACTCGAGGTCTGAAAGCCTCCTCACGTCACACTCGAGGCCTGAAAGCCTCCTCACGTCACACTCGAGGCCTGAAAGCCTCCTCACATCACACTCGAGGCCTGAAAGCCTCCTCACATCACACTCGAGGCTTGAAAGACTCCTCACATATGGCCCTCGACCTCACTCAGTCCAGAAAACATCATAAGCCCCTCAGGCATCAATAAAATAGTAGTGCTCAGCCCAAACAACAGTGGAAATATCATTTAAGTCTCAAAGTTCAATTAATGCGGCTGAGCTTGTAAAACAGTATAATCAACAGGACTGAGTTGAAGTAGTATATCAAAATAGTGAGGAAACAGTGATAAAAATCCCCGAAGGGTTCAGATAATTGGCACGAAGACCAAATATGGCAATAAGCCCAAATCATGATAATAACAAATAAGTTTCAGTCAAATATGCGGTAAAATCATCAATCGGGACGGACCAAGTCACAATCCCCCAACGGTGCTCTACCCCACGCTCGCTATCCGGCGTGCAAGTCACCTCAATATAGCACTACGGTGTGCAAATCCGGGGTTTCAAACCCTCAGGATATCATTTACAATCATTACTCACCTCGAACCGGCGAAATCTCTAGCTCGCGACGCCTTTGCCTCTCAAATCGGCCTCCACGCGCGTCGAATCTATCCAAAATCAGAGCGAATACATCACAATAGGCTAAGGGAACAATACCCAATCGAAAACAATCAAAAAATATCAAAAATCTCGAAATTAGCAAAACCTGAGCCCCGGGCCCACTTCTCGAAACTCGAAAATTTTCACATCAATAGGTTCCTCATCTCCTCACGAGTTCATACATACCAAAAGTACTCAAATCCGACCTCAAATGGTCCCTCAAATCCCCAAATCAAATTTCAAAATCTCAAGCCCTAGTTCTTCAATTTTAGGCTTAATTTCCATAAATATCTAGGTGGATTTCACAATAAAAACGAGTATTGAGATCAAAAATCTTACCTCCAATCGATTCCCCTCGAATCCCTCTTTAATATCAACCAAGAAGCTCTCAAAATAATCAACCATGGAGGAAAAATGACCCAAAATCGCGGGTGAAATGAGATTATAACATTCTGTCCAGTCCTGTAGATCCTTCATCGCGATCGCGACCAAGGTCTCGCGATCGCGAAGGGCAAAATTCCAAGCTCCCAAAATTATACTATGCGAACGCGACAGGGACTATGCAAACGCGAAGCTTCCACACACCAAGCTATGCGAACGCGTGACAATACACGCGAACGCGAAGAGCAAATCATACCTGGACTCCAAAGTCTCATACGCGAATGCGAGCCATGCGATACGAATGCGAAGCACCAGATCACTACCTTACGCGAACGCGGACCCTCGACCGCGAACGTGAAGGGTAAAACACCCACCTTCTAAAAGCCTTCTACGCGATCGCGACTGGCTCCTCGCGATCGCGAAGGCCAATTTCTCTACAACCTCTAAACATCAATTTCTGCAACTCCCAAAGCCAAAAATGGTCCGATTGACCACCCGAAACTCACCCGAGGCCCCCGGGACCTCGACCAAAAGCACCAACACATCCTAAAACCTCATTCAAACCTGTTCCAATCACCAAAACACCTCAAACAACACCAAAACCATCAATTCACATCGAATTCAAGCCTAAGTTTTTCCAAAAATTTCCGAAACACGCATTTGATCAAAAACCCAACCAAACGATGTCCGAATGACCCGAAATTTTGCGCACACATCACAAATCACATAACGAAGCTGCAGCAACTCTCGGAATTCCATTCCGACTCCCGGATCAAAATCTCACCTATCAACCGGAAATCGCCAAAATACTAACTTCGCCAATTCAAGCCTAATTTTACACCGGACTTCCAAAACCAATTCTGATCATGCTCCTAAGTCATAAATCACCCAGTGAACCTAACCAAATCATAAAAACTCCGATCCGAGCTCGTATACCAATAAGTCAACTCTTGGTCAAACCTTTCAAATTCCAAGCTTTCAACTGAAACTGTCCTTCCAAATTCATTCCAAATTTTCCTAAACACCAAAACCAACGATCTACATAGAAATAATACATAACACGGGGAAAGTCATGCCCAAGAACTGGCGATCGAAGTGCAAAAGCTCAAAACGACCGGTCGGGTCGTTACATCCTCCCCTACTTAAACATACGTTCATCCTCGAACGTACCCAGAGTTGTTCTAGAAGCAACCAGTAACTGAATAACTTTACCATGCATATACCCGGGGGTTATCCCACGTCACCCTATCTCATATAGGTCCGATAACACATGTTAACTGAAATCACACAATCCAGCCCAGCCCATAAATCATAGGACCACATTGCACTTTCTGAAATCATACACAAGATCAGAACCTCACATCTATATTCAGAATAAGCCCGAACCAGCTGTAATAACCCATACCTGTAACCTCAGGTGCAATTATATGATATACCACATAACTCAAACACTCGAAACGATCACTTCTATTCACAACAGCTGCACACAACACCCGAATACCAGTAGAAAACCTCTTATCAACTAAGGTCTTATTCCAACACTTCAATATACTGCTAATGATAAATGAAACATGCAATAAACCGTAACCATCTCTCAGGTCAACCATTCATGAAGTCACTTCCCGTTGGCTAATTCCACAGCAGATTTCCGAGCCGAACCTCGATATTATCCTTCCAACAAGCTGAAATCAAATCCGTTCATATTCATTAATGACCCCCACGATCACCTCTAATCCAACATACCTCTCTGGTGACATGACACATCAATACAGGCCTAAACCACAACTTACATAATTCGCGCACCAATAAGAAACGGTCTGAATATCCTCAAATCATGAAAATGACCCCCAGACGAAAGAGCTGTATCTCAAGCTCATCAGTACCATCACAACACGAAGCTGAGACCCCGTCTCACATCATAGAAATAGAACACATGAATCTACCCCGAAAGGTCATATTTCCACATAGCCTCGCTACAATGCGCGATCCCATCCAAACACTGTTACACATGAAACACCTCAAGTCACTATGCTCAATAATCGACAGCCACGCACAATTTGATGTCTGGAACCAAAGCAAATCACTACACCCACGGTGCAACAAATAACATATGCCACGCAACTCGATAGGGAACAACCGATACGCCATTCACCAAGCATCGCTCAATTACTCTTCCCGCTCGAATTCCACTAAGAGACCCCAATTGAACCGCACCATGTGTGCCTATAACCAACAAATCCTAGCATCTCGCAACACAGAAAGGTAACTCATAGATCTCCCCAGATCACTGATAAGCTCAACAACGGTCGAATCAATACCTCCCTCAACAATGCCATTCGGAGCCAACCAAGCCGACTCAAGATAGAACACTCACTCACAAGACCCCAAATAAGAAAGGCAATCCTTCCCAGCCGTCCGCTAGGTCTTTGAAATATAAAAATCCCCAATAGGACATAATCCGGCGAACATCGCCACTGAATCCGTGGCATTTCCCGACATAGCCATCCGCGCCATCTTATCACAATAGTCCAAAATAACACAACACAGAACAACCAGTCCACACCCCAATATCATATCCAAAACCTAACATACCAAGCAAAGAAAGATCCACTCGGGCCTCCAAATCTCGGTAGTCACTAAACAGTGCTGATACACACGATCTACAATCACAACATAGCCTGAATATGAGAACTTCCGTCTCCACGTCCATACGGCACATGAATCACCATATCGTATCCCAAATTTTGCCGTCCGAATATATGCCACACCTCTAATACCCAATCATTCCACGTTATATACTCTCAAATTCCCCTGTGCCCCCAAACAAACCTGAATATCACCAGTCGATCTAAAAGAAGGTGCCGCAATACTACCGAAGTGCTATCAACTTAATCACATTACCCTTTTTCTGAAACATATACTCTCGTCAAATCACTTCCAAATAACAATACCATTTCCTTAATCATCTGAGGCTACCTTCTGCCTAAGAGTGTTATGAACTTCCTTTCAGAACTGAACTGAAACCTCATACACGCAAATCTCGATCCTCCACAACATACCGCATATACCACACATCCAAGGATAACAGGAAAACTTTTATCTCCCTTCCAAGCCACAGACATCTACGCACTCAATTAGCCAAGAACTTCCATTTATCCCATCTTAGAAGAAAAATCATTACACATCCCATACCTCTCATATTCGTAGAAAATGCACCGCCCCAGCCACGGTAGAAATCAACAAGAACTCTCCCAATTTCGTTAGCACAAATTAAACTGCCAGGACTGAATCCTTCTAACTAGACCAAGCTAAGCAAGCCATCAAAGCCCATGAGCATTGTTGCAAAATACCTGTAAGAACCCATTACCTCGAACACACACAGAGAATTGATCATATCCTTACCATACCGATTCGGTCTACTATCAAACCATTCCATCTATCTGAATTTCCTTCTGATTCATTTTCAACTTGATGCTCCCTCTTGCTGTAGTACCACAATCTCTCAATCCCAGGCTTACTACACGAGACCCAAGCACAAGACCACACTGTCTAAGACCCATAAGCCACTGAATTACTCTCTCAAATATTCCCAGAAACACCATATTCCAGAATACTTTACTCTGAAGAACTTCCCGCAAACCTAAATCTGTTACCTTTACCTCCCTGATACAGATACATAGAATCCCATAATTAACATAGAAATACCACAATTCTGAACCTCTTCCAATGAAAACACAGTTTCTAACCACACATGTAACTTTAAAATACCGGATTGTTTCCTGCAGAATCTTGAACACATTAGAACTATTCTCGAAAGTCATTCACTCTTATTCAAACTACAAATTACCTGACGTAACGAACAGAACCACCCGTGCCTCATGGGCACTCTGATACCGCAAAATGAAATCCTCATCCCAATACAACCAAGCAACTTCCTGCTCTATGCGCCGAGCATTCTTTACCAACAACACTCTATACATTCCGTGATTCTCATACCCTATGAAGCATAATATAAACTTTGTCAAAATTTTCCTTTACTCTAGCCATAGCTAATTCACTCGCATGCCCCAAACTGGAACCAACATAGCACCTAACCGTGCAATCAACTGCTCACAGCAGACTCCCCCACTTGGCTCGAAGCCATAGATCAAGATACGCTCAATAACTCATAACACTTTTACTATATTGATGCCACAATACCATAGCAAGATTAAACTCAAATCATTTATAAGTTTGTGAAAACACAGATCATCTTGTACTGTAAATCTTCTACAAATCTCGCATTCATCCCCGCAACAGTTAAGCCCACTCTCTTAAGCGACCCGAAATTTCAAATTTCAACACGTACCCTTCAATTACACATGAGATCTTCTAACATACACATAAAGATCACACCACTTCAGCATACTCCGCGGGAGATAACCCACCTACTTCGCCTCAATATAACATTTCCGTATACCTTCCACTGTCATACACATTACACAGCCACTTAGTCTTCCTGAGTCTGAACTCATACCGCAACATAAAATTTACTTCACTCCCAACTAGGAGACACGAAAAGATTCTTCACGCGCCATAACTCGGAGCTACACATCCAATTAAATGGAAATCATACGCTTAATAGTTCATCTATCATCCGCAGACCTTCCTCGTCACTCCAATTACATAGATACATCCGCAGTACTAACAAACTCATCACGTAGCTAACCAGCCGTCACTCCCACTAATAGGGACAATACGAACATATAAGTTTAGAACACTTGCTCACAATCAGCACCTCGGTGCTCAAAGCCATAGGCAAAGATTCGGCCTCAAGTCCTCCAGACTGACCAACAATCAAACTCACGGAGATCACATCTCGCCCCTTGATCGGGGAATCCCAAGCCATCAAGGCACATCTGATTACTGAGCGCTCATGCGCGCATAAACGCGTGGAAGGAATTTCAGAGTTTCTCTTTCAAGCTAAATCAAGGACACACGATAAGAATTCAAGAATGTGAAGTTTTCCCTAAAGGTTCTGCAGCCTCTCGAGGATAAATACAGACGTCTCGTACCGTCCGCGAGACTTCTACTAAACCTGCTTATGACTCGTGAGACCTAGTAACCTAGGCTCTGATACCACTTGTCATGACCCAAACCCCGCAACTGGTCATGATGGAGCCTCTCATGAAGACGAGGCCAGCCAACTAACCCACTCGGTCTTTTCAAAAAAGTTAAACATAAATAAACAGCGCAAATATGACTTAATAGCATTAATCAGCGGAAAGCCAACCCAACACAGCCCTAACCGGGTGTCCACAAGTCACAAGCATCTATTAGAATGTAAATCCACTATAGGGTCTCAAATGTACAAAACCGGAATGATGAACAAAGAGAGAGACATGGTGCTGCGAACGCTGACAGTCACCTCCTTAACTCATATAACTCTGCTCTGATCGGCCCAAAACCCGCTACGGTGAATAGATACCTGCATCTGCACACGAGGTGCAGGGAGTAAAGTGAGTACTCCAACTCAGTGAGTAATAAAGGTACATAACAACTGAGTAGTAAAAAATCACGTAAATCAACCAACATGCTGTATAGAAGCAGGGTACAATCCTTTGAGAAAAAAAACAGTAAAGCTGTGAAATCTCTGGAAATCTCTTGGTAGTTTAAATCTCTTTTTGAAATGACCTTTCCAACAGTAACGAAATGATTTCAAAACAGTTAGTTGCCGATAAGCACAGAAAAACCGCCCCCGGGCACAAATATCGTAGTATAACAGGTAAAAAGGCAAGTAAATATGCAAGATGAGCACATAAAATTTCGCCCCTTCGGGCATATCTCAAAATAGTACCAGCCCTCGGGCTCACTGTTGCAACCCATATTCACATACGTTAGTTCATGCATAAGTCGTCGACCGTAAATCCATGAAGAGATTATCTTTGAGATGATAAGAATTAATCCTATTGGTCTTAAATGATACAAAGGTGTATAAGGGTGGTTAACAAGTATTAGAAGTTAAACGAATCAAGGATGTTGTCAGCCGTATTTTTGGGTAAACTAGGGGTGCTTAATACTCTCAAGAGGTCGTATTTTAAGGTATATGAATCATAAAATATCCGTATCATAGTCTTGAAGTCAAACGAGTTATGAAACAAAAGTCGACAAGAGTTGTTGCAACTTAAGTTCATAGTTTTACTTAAACTTTAGGTCAAATGTTATTAAGCTTTTCTCCCAATATACTTGGAATTACGGGGTGATCTATCCACCAAATTGAAGATCTATGAGTCTAGTTTCCAACGCATTAAACCTTTTATCAATACGACATTGGAGTAGAGA